>NC_089845.1:176533894-176833894 GCF_035609145.1 Eleutherodactylus coqui
TAGCGGTCTCCTGGCTCGGCAAGGACTTAGCTTGTGCCGCTGTTTGGAGGGGACGGCTTCCCCTTTATACATATCAGTAGGTTCTTAAAGGGGCTGTCAAGGGAGAGAGAATCCTCACCCAGACCTGTGGTGTTATATTAGGTCACATGGTATGGGCCCCCCTGTGTGCAGGGGCCAGGCCCTCCAAGGGGAGGGGTTAAGATGTGCCGGCCAGCCGCCCCTGTGGTCACATGATGTTGCCTCCATGAACAGCCCCTTTAAGGAGCAATAATGTAGTTTCCAAACAGTTCTGCACATTCTGCCCCCCCACTCCCAGCATGCAATGCAGCAGACTAGAACACAGCTAAACCGTAAAGCATCTTTCACATAGGGCGACTATCCTGAGGAACGCTCCACCTGCGCACGCCATTATGTAGCAACGCCGGGACGAGCGGCCGCACCCCGTCTGCCCGACAGCTCGTCCCGCGGACCATAAAACCGCTCTCATGGGGAGGGGGCGCCACACTCCACGTCGCACGCACTTTGACACGTGTAATACGGATGGTATAAATCGCAGCATGTCCGCTATCGGTCCGCACTCCAGTCCACGGGGCGGCGCGGATATACCGTGAACGCACGAGAAACATTGGAAGCGCCGTAAAAAAACACAGCGAATCCCTGCAGCTGCGGTTCACATAAATGCTGGCATTGCATGGACCCAAAGCGAGTGCGCCAGGTGGCGCCACACTCCGGGCGGAGCCTCATCACCGAGCATCCATGGCACGCAGAGCGAGACGAGGAGCCCATGCCATGTACGCGGACACTGATTCATGAGGACCGCCATGGGACTGCAGCGTGATACTACATGAGGGCCGCCGACACGGGGACTCAGCCCGCACCACACGCCAAGGAGGGGGTCACCTGCAGCCCACGTGTGGGGGATGGGGGACTCGCAGCCACAACAGCAGACGGGTTACATCAACAAAGATGGATGCAAAAGTTCTCACAGCGTTTAATTCCTGTTAACTGCAAGCCAGACGTCACACAGAGGCGTCATGCAGAAAACCACCAGCAGGGGTCACACCAGCGTACCGTCACCTTCTGAGGTCACTGGATCCGCCGCCGTCGAGTACGGAGGAGTTTTAGGGTATCGAGAGGCTGCAAAGAAAATGCGAGACAGAAGGTTTTGATACTTGTCAGTTCTAGGACATCATTACATCACTAGACTACATGACTACCCTACCGACGGGGCAGGGCCCGACGCCTCACCGCCTCCCCCCCCACCGACGGGGCAGAGCCCGGCGCCTCACCGCCTCCCCCCCCCACCGACGGGGCAGGGCCCGGCGCATCACCGCCTCCCCCCCCCCCCCCCCCCCGCCGACGAGGCAGAGCTCGGCGCCTCACCGCCTCCCCCCCCCACCGACGGGGCAGGGCCCGGCGCCTCACCGCCCCCCCCCCCCCCCACCGCGGGGCAGGGCCCGGCGCCTCACCGCCCCCCCCCCCCCCCCCCCCCACCGCCTCTACCCTACCGACGGGGCAGGGCCCGGCGCCTCACCGCCTCTACCCTACCGACGGGGCAGGGCCCGGCGCCTCACCGCCTCTACCCTACCGACGGGGCAGGGCCCGGCGCCTCACCGCCTCTACCCTACCGACGGGGCAGGGCCCGGCGCCTCACCGCCTCTACCCTACCGACGGGGCAGGGCCCGGCGCCTCACCGCCTCTACCCTACCGACGGGGCAGGGCCCGGCGCCTCACCGCCTCTACCCTACCGACGGGGCAGGGCCCGGCGCCTCACCGCCTCTACCCTACCGACGGGGCAGGGCCCGGCGCCTCACCGCCTCTACCCTACCGACGGGGCAGGGCCCGGCGCCTCACCGCCTCTACCCTACCGACGGGGCAGGGCCCGGCGCCTCACCGCCTCTACCCTACCGACGGGGCAGGGCCCGGCGCCTCACCGCCTCTACCCTACCGACGGGGCAGGGCCCGGCGCCTCACCCGCCTCTACCCTACCGACGGGGCAGGGCCCGGCGCCTCACCGCCTCTACCCTACCGACGGGGCAGAGCTCGGCGCCTCTCCACCTCTACCCCGCCGACGGCCATTTACTTCTAGACACGCTGTCACACAAGTCTCCAAATCCAGCGGTCACCTCTGTCCAGTTCTCCTCATTTCACCAGTGGGGCCCTTGTCTTGCTCTTGCCTGGGACCCGCCTTTATGAGAATTAATATAAACAACAATGTTCCCATTGACTGACAGCAAGCAGAGACCGTGAAACTTATGGAAGCTGAAACAGAAGGCGGATTAGAAGGCAGCGGGCTGTAGATGGCGCCGGGCTGTAGATGGCGCCGCCTTCATGTACTTCAGTGTGTGACGTGCGGTTTGTCATCCTGTGGCTGCCGTGACACCAGAGATCCGTGATATTTGCTTTGCAAATCCTCCCGACAGGTTTAAACCTGCCAGCGGCAGCACAGGGGCGCTCCTACAGTACCGGACCGCCAAAAGCATAGTCATTCTTGTGTATGGAGCATGCTCTGGCTGTTCATCATCACTGGAGCACACTCAGAGTGCAGAGCATTAAGGTGGCGGCACCCGATGCAGTAACTCTACTGCAGCCCACCGCCAGCGTTGTGGGTGCGCAGATCCCCCCTCTGCAGCCGGAGCACCAGCAATATAAATATGTCCACTGGGAACCCTAGGAATCAGCTGCGTTCTGCAGCGCCCCCCGCAGGTGAAACAAAGCATTAGGCTGGGTTCCCACGCAGCGTATTCCCAGGGGAAATCTCGGGCTTTGGCCGCACGTTTTTCCATTGCGCCGGGCACTCCCATAGAGGGGAGCGTGGCCGCAGCAGACAAAAGAAAAAGATCTGACATGCTGCGGCTGGCGAATCAGCACCGGCTTTGTCGCGACGGATTGGCCGTCCCGCGGCGAGATTCCGCCCAGTGTGAACCCAATGTGAAGTCTGTGCTCGCTCCTCAGACAGGGCGCTCGATGGACACAGCCCTAAGAGGGGAGGGTGAGGAAGGGACCAACGGAGTAGAAGACCGCCAACCCATCATCACCTACATCGTCAGCAGTTGGACTGGTAGCGGAGGTCAGCCATCACACGGACACACCCTCTGGTGCCCCCATCATTCTGCACTCAGGACCCCACAGTGACAGACCGACAACCCATCATCACCTACATCGTGAGCCACCAGGACTCTTCCTAGAGCCGCCGACCCCCAAACTAAGAGGGAGAAGAGTCTTGTAAGAGAGGAGACCAAGAGCCCAGCGGCCTCCATAATACTTACATGGAAGAACAACCAGAACTCTTCCTAGAGCCGCCGACCCACAAACTAAGGGGGAGAAGGGTCTTGTAAGAGAGGCGACCAAGAACCCAGCGGCCCCTTTAATACTTACATGGAAGAACAACCAGGACTCTCCCTAGAGCCGCCCACCCCCAAACTAAGGGGAGAAGGGTCTTGTAAGAGAGGTGACCAAGAGCCCAGCGGCCCCATAATAGTTACATGGAAGAGCAACCAGGACTCTTCCTAGAGCCGCCGACCCACAAACTAAGGGGAGAAGGGTCTTGTAGGAGAGGAGACCAAGAGCCCAGCGGCCCCATAATAGTTACATGGAAGAGCAACCAGGACTCTTCCTAGAGTCGCCGACCCCCAAACTAAGGGGAGAAGGGTCTTGTAAGAGAAGAGACCAAGAACCCAGCGGCCCCCATAATACTTACATGGAAGAACAACCAGGACTCTTCCTAGAGCTGCCGACCCCCAAACTAAGGGGAGAAGGGTCTTGTAAGAGAGGAGACCAAGAGCCCAGCGGCCCCCATAATACTTACATGGAAGAACAACCAGGACTCTTCTTAGAGCTGCTGACCCACCAGAATAAGGGGAGAAGGGTCTTGTAAGAGGGGTGACCAAGAGCCCAGTGGCCTCCATAATACTTACATGGAAGAACAACCAGGACTCTTCCTAAAGCCACCGACCCCCAAACTAAGGGGGAGAAGGGTCTTGTAAGAGAGGAGACCAAGAACCCAGCGGCCCCATAATACTTACATGGAAGAACAGCCAGGACTCTTCCTACAGCTGCTGACCCCCCCTTCCCCTGCAGCCTTCATCAATCTGGACTTTGTGACGAAGAGGCCCAAAAGAAGCCTCCTTAGTAAGACACAGGAAATCCCCCTGGAGCTACCAAAAAGACCCTAAAAAGACCCTCACTGTGAGAAACAAGATTCTCTGCTCTGATGACACCAAGATGGAACTTTCTGGCCTCTAAGTATTGTGTCTGGAGTAAACCAGGTGCCGCTCATCACCTGCCCAATACCATCCCTACAGTGAAGCCTGGTGGTGGAGCATCATGCTGGGGGGGATGAAACCGGTCAGGGGGGATGGAAACCAGGCGCCGCTCATCACCTGCCCAATACCATCCCTACAGTGAAGCCTGGTGGTGGAGCATCATGCTGGGGGGGATGAAACCGGTCAGGGGGGATGGAAACCAGGCGCCGCTCATCACCTGCCCAATATCATCCCTACAGTGAAGCCTGGTGGTGGAGCATCATGCTGGGGGGGATGAAACCGGTCAGGGGGGATGAAACCGGTCAGGGGGGATGAAACCGGTCAGGGGGGATGAAACCGGTCAGGGGGGATGAAACCGGTCAGGGGGGATGAAACCGGTCAGGGGGGATGAAACCGGTCAGGGGGGATGAAACCGGTCAGGGGGGATGAAACCGGTCAGGGGGGATGAAACCGGTCAGGGGGGATGAAACCGGTCAGGGGGGATGAAACCGGTCAGGGGGGATGAAACCGGTCAGGGGGGATGAAACCGGTCAGGGGGGATGAAACCGGTCAGGGGGGATGAAACCGGTCAGGGGGGATGAAACCGGTCAGGGGGGATGAAACCGGTCAGGGGGGATGAAACCGGTCAGGGGGGATGAAACCGGTCAGGGGGGATGAAACCGGTCAGGGGGGATGAAAACCAGGTGCCGCTCATCACCTGCCCAATACCATCCCTACAGTGAAGCTTGGGGGGGGGGTGGAGCATCATGCTGGGGGAGGGGAGACCGGTCAGGGGGGATGGAAACCAGGTGCCCCTCATCACCTGCCCAATACCAGCCCTACAGTGGTGGTGGAGCATCATACTGAGGGAGGGGAGACCGGTCAGGATGGATGGAAAGCTGAATGGAGCGAAGTACAGAGATAATGACAACCTAATCCAGAGAACAAGAGACCTCAGACCGGGCAGAAGGGTCACCTTCCAACAAGACAATGACCCCAAGACCCCAGCCAAGACCACCCAGGAGTGGGGACAACTCTGTGAATGTCCTTGAGGGGCCCGGCCAGAGCCCTGAACTCAATGGGACATCTCTGGGGAGACCTGACAATAGCTGTCCACAGACGGCCCCCATCCAACCTGACAGAGGGCAGAGAATCCCCAATGTGGCATCATCCCCAAGTAGACCAGAGGCCAGAATCACTGGCAGAGGGGCTCCGACTAACACTGAGTACAGGGGTGTGAATACTTATGCCACTGCAGGGTGGGGGGTCTCATTGCAAAGATTTATGGGGTTTTTGTCATTAAGGGGTGCTGAATGCAGAATGAGGGGGGCACAGCATGTGAGGGTGTGAGGACTACGGGGGGCCGGGTGGGATCCAGCATTGTATGCTGCTAAATTACAGTCAAGCATCAGACACGTAACGGCGCAGGCGACACGGGATCTGTTTGCGGTAACCATGGAGACGCGCAGCGCCAGGGGATTCCGGTTATTTTTAAATCAACACTATTAAACAAGCAGCTTGCAGAAGTCTTCACCCCCTAGACTGCGCCCTCTACCCTCCAGCAGCGGCCGGACCCCTTAAGGTCTGGTGTCCACGGCATGCTCCGCGCCCCACAGGGGGGCATCGCACACCCGCAGGGAATTAAAGACCCGCGTAGGTCATTCTCCCCTGAGGCGGGGATTGTGTGTGCGGAGAACACCGGCGGCACGCTCCATCTCAGCGCGGGGCTCCGGTGGGGACGGCCCCCGCAGGCATCTACTGGGACCTATGGAGGCCGGCAGGATCCGCGCAGCGGGAGAGCAGGAGCTAGAAAAAATGGGGTGCCTGGCGCATGCCAGCTGTAGGCTGAGGACCGCAGCGACCGGACCCCTAAAGGCTGCTTGTCCTCACCCATCATCCACAGTGCAGGAGGAAAGTAAGTGACCCCCTATGTAATGTAACTAATAACACACAGCTGTACCGCCCATCATCCACAGCGCAGGAGGAAAGTAAGTGACCCCCTATGTAATGTAACTAATAACACACAGCTGTACCGCCCATCATCCACAGTGCAGGAGGAAAGTAAGTGACCCCCTATGTAATGTAACTAATAACACACAGCTGTACCGCCCATCATCCACAGTGCAGGAGGAAAGTAAGTGACCCCCTATGTAATGTAACTAATAACACACAGCTGTACCACCCATCATCCACAGTACAGGAGGAAAGTAAGTGACCCCCTATGTAATGTAACTAATAACACACAGCTGTACCGCCCATCATCCACAGTACAGGAGGAAAGTAAGTGACCCCCTATGTAATGTAACTAATAACACACAGCTGTACCGCCCATCATCCACAGTGCAGGAGGAAAGTAAGTGACCCCCTATGTAATGTAACTAATAACAGCTGTACCGCCCATCATCCACAGTGCAGGAGGAAAGTAAGTGACCCCCTATGTAATGTAACTAATAACACACAGCTGTACCACCCATCATCCACAGTACAGGAGGAAAGTAAGTGACCCCCTATGTAATGTAACTAATAACACACAGCTGTACCGCCCATCATCCACAGTACAGGGGGAAAGTAAGTGACCCCCTATGTAATGTAACTAATAACACACAGCTGTACCGCCCATCATCCACAGTGCAGGAGGAAAGTAAGTGACCCCCTATATAATGTAACTAATAACAGCAGTACCGCCCATCATCCACAGTACAGGAGGAAAGTAAGTGACCCCCTATGTAATGTAACTAATAACATACAGCTGTACCGCCCATCATCCACAGTGCAGGAGGAAAGTAAGTGACCCCCTATGTAATGTAACTAATAACACACAGCTGTACCGCCCATCATCCACAGTACAGGGGGAAAGTAAGTGACCCCCTATGTAATGTAACTAATAACACACAGCTGTACTACCCATCATCCACAGTGCAGGAGGAAAGTAAGTGACCCCCTATGTAATGTAACTAATAACATATCTGTACCGCCCATCATCCACAGTACAGGAGGAAAGTAAGTGACCCCCTATGTAATGTAACTAATAACACAGAGCTGTACCGCCCATCATCCACAGCGCAGGAGGAAAGTAAGTGACCCCCTATATAATGTAACTAATAACAGCTGTACCGCCCATCATCCACAGTGCAGGAGGAAAGTAAGTGACCCCCTATGTAATGTAACTAATAACACACAGCTGTACCGCCCATCATCCACAGCGCAGGAGGAAAGTAAGTGACCCCCTATGTAATGTAACTAATAACACACAGCTGTACCGCCCATCATCCACAGTACAGGAGGAAAGTAAGTGACCCCCTATGTAATGTAACTAATAACACACAGCTGTACCGCCCATCATCCACAGTGCAGGAGGAAAGTAAGTGACCCCCTATGTAATGTAACTAATAACACACAGCTGTACCGCCCATCATCCACAGTACAGGAGGAAAGTAAGTGACCCCCTATGTAATGTAACTAGTAACACAGCTATACTGCCCATCATCCACAGTACAGGAGGAAAGTAAGTGACCCCCCTATGTAATGTAACTAATAACACACAGCTGTACCGCCCATCATCCACAGTACAGAGGGAAAGTAAGTGACCCCCTATGTAATGTAACTAATAACACACAGCTATACTGCCCATCATCCACAGTACAGGAGGAAAGTAAGTGACCCCCTATGTAATGTAACTAATAACACACAGCTGTACCGCCCATCATCCACAGTACAGGAGGAAAGTAAGTGACCCCCTATGTAATGTAACTAATAACACACAGCTGTACCACCCATCATCCACAGTACAGGAGGAAAGTAAGTGACCCCCTATGTAATGTAACTAATAACACACAGCTGTACCGCCCATCATCCACAGTACAGAGGGAAAGTAAGTGACCCCCTATATAATGTAACTAATAACACACAGCTGTACCGCCCATCATCCACAGTGCAGGAGGAAAGTAAGTGACCCCCTATATAATGTAACTAATAACAGCTGTACCGCCCATCATCCACAGTGCAGGAGGAAAGTAAGTGACCCCCTATGTAATGTAACTAATAACACACAGCTGTACCGCCCATCATCCACAGTGCAGGAGGAAAGTAAGTGACCCCCTATGTAATGTAACTAATAACATATCTGTACCGCCCATCATCCACAGTACAGGAGGAAAGTAAGTGACCCCCTATGTAATGTAACTAATAACACACAGCTGTACTGCCCATCATCCACAGTACAGGGGGAAAGTAAGTGACCCCCTATGTAATGTAACTAATAACACACAGCTGTACCGCCCATCATCCACAGTGCAGGAGGAAAGTAAGTGACCCCCTATGTAATGTAACTAATAACACAGCTGTACCGCCCATCATCCACAGTACAGGAGGAAAGTAAGTGACCCCCTATGTAATGTAACTAATAACACACAGCTGTACCGCCCATCATCCACAGTACAGGAGGAAAGTAAGTGACCCCCTACGTAATGTAACTAATAACACACAGCTGTACCACCCATCATCCACAGTGCAGGAGGAAAGTAAGTGACCCCCTATGTAATGTAACTAATAACACACAGCTGTACCACCCATCATCCACAGTGCAGGAGGAAAGTAAGTGACCCCCTATGTAATGTAACTAATAACACACAGCTGTACCGCCCATCATCCACAGTACAGGAGGAAAGTAAGTGACCCCCTATGTAATGTAACTAATAACACACAGCTGTACCACCCATCATCCACAGTACAGGAGGAAAGTAAGTGACCCCCTATGTAATGTAACTAATAACACAGCTGTACCGCCCATCATCCACAGTACAGGAGGAAAGTAAGTGACCCCCTATGTAATGTAACTAACAACACACAGCTGTACCACCCATCATCCACAGTAAAGGAGGAAAGTAAGTGACCCCCTATGTAATGTAACTAATAACACACAGCTGTACCGCCCATCATCCACAGTACAGGGGGAAAGTAAGTGACCCCCTATATAATGTAACGAATAACACAGCTGTACCGCCCATCATCCACAGTACAGGAGGAAAGTAAGTGACCCCCTATGTAATGTAACTAATAACACACAGCTGTACCGCCCATCATCCACAGTGCAGGAGGAAAGTAAGTGACCCCCTATGTAATGTAACTAATAACACACAGCTGTACCGCCCATCATCCACAGTACAGGAGGAAAGTAAGTGACCCCCTATGTAATGTAACTAATAACACACAGCTGTACCACCCATCATCCACAGTACAGGAGGAAAGTAAGTGACCCCTATGTAATGTAACTAATAACACACAGCTGTACCGCCCATCATCCACAGTGCAGGAGGAAAGTAAGTGACCCCCCATGTAATGTAACTAATAACACAGCTTTACCGCCCATCATCCACAGTACAGGAGGAAAGTAAGTGACCCCCTATGTAATGTAACTAATAACACACAGCTGTACCGCCCATCATCAGCAGTACAGGAGGAAAGTAAGTGACCCCCTATGTAATGTAACTAATAACACACAGCTGTACCGCCCATCATCCACAGTACAGGAGGAAAGTAAGTGACCCCCTATGTAATGTAACTAATAACATATCTGTACCGCCCATCATCCACAGTACAGGAGGAAAGTAAGTGACCCCCTATGTAATGTAACTAATAACATATCTGTACCGCCCATCATCCACAGTACAGGAGGAAAGTAAGTGACCCCCTATGTAATGTAACTAATAACACACAGCTGTACCGCCCATCATCCACAGTGCAGGAGGAAAGTAAGTGACCCCCCATGTAATGTAACTAACAACACACAGCTTTACCATCCATCATCAGCAGTACAGGAGGAAAGTAAGTGACCCCCTATGTAATGTAACTAATAACACACAGCTGTACCGCCCATCATCCACAGTACAGGAGGAAAGTAAGTGACCCCCTATGTAATGTAACTAATAACACACAGCTGTACCGCCCATCATCCACAGTGCAGGAGGAAAGTAAGTGACCCCCCATGTAATGTAATTAATAACACACAGCTTTACCACCCATCATCAGCAGTACAGGAGGAAAGTAAGTGACCCCCTATGTAATGTAACTAATAACACACAGCTGTACCGCCCATCATCCACAGTACAGGAGGAAAGTAAGTGACCCCCTATGTAATGTAACTAATAACATATCTGTACCGCCAATCATCCACAGTACAGGAGGAAAGTAAGTGACCCCCTATGTAATGTAACTAATAACATATCTGTACCGCCCATCATCCACAGTACAGGAGGAAAGTAAGTGACCCCCTATGTAATGTAACTAATAACACATAGCTGTACCACCCATCATCCACAGTACAGGAGGAAAGTAAGTGACCCCCTATGTAATGTAACTAATAACACACAGCTGTACCGCCCATCATCCACAGTGCAGGAGGAAAGTAAGTGACCCCCTATGTAATGTAACTAATAACATATCTGTACCGCCCATCATCCACAGTACAGGAGGAAAGTAAGTGACCCCCTATGTAATGTAACTAATAACACACAGCTGTACCGCCCATCATCCACAGTGCAGGAGGAAAGTAAGTGACCCCCTATGTAATGTAACTAATAACACACAGCTGTACCGCCCATCATCCACAGTGCAGGGGGAAAGTAAGTGACCCCCTATGTAATGTAACTAATAACACACAGCTGTACCGCCCATCATCCACAGTGCAGGAGGAAAGTAAGTGACCCCCTATGTAACTAATAACACACAGCTGTACCGCCCATCATCCACAGTACAGAGGGAAAGTAAGTGACCCCCTATGTAATGTAACTAATAACACACAGCTGTACCGCCCATTATCCACAGTGCAGGAGGAAAGTAAGTGACCCCCTATGTAATGTAACTAATAACACACAGCTGTACCGCCCATCATCCACAGTGCAGGAGGAAAGTAAGTGACCCCCTATGTAATGTAACTAATAACACAGCTGTACCACCCATCATCCACAGTACAGAACGAAAGTAAGTGACCCCCTATGTAATGTAACTAATAACACACAGCTGTACCGCCCATCATTCACAGTACAGGAGGAAAGTAAGTGACCCCCTATGTAATGTAACTAATAACACACAGCTGTACCGCCCATCATCCACAGTGCAGGAGGAAAGTAAGTGACCCCCTATGTAATGTAACTAATAACACACAGCTGTACCGCCCATCATCCACAGTGCAGGAGGAAAGTAAGTGACCCCCCATGTAATGTAATTAATAACACACAGCTTTACCACCCATCATCAGCAGTACAGGAGGAAAGTAAGTGACCCCCTATGTAATGTAACTAATAACACACAGCTGTACCGCCCATCATCCACAGTACAGGAGGAAAGTAAGTGACCCCCTATGTAATGTAACTAATAACATATCTGTACCGCCCATCATCCACAGTACTGGAGGAAAGTAAGTGACCCCCTATGTAATGTAACTAATAACATATCTGTACCGCCCATCATCCACAGTACAGGAGGAAAGTAAGTGACCCCCTATGTAATGTAACTAATAACACATAGCTGTACCACCCATCATCCACAGTACAGGAGGAAAGTAAGTGACCCCCTATGTAATGTAACTAATAACACACAGCTGTACCGCCCATCATCCACAGTGCAGGAGGAAAGTAAGTGACCCCCTATGTAATGTAACTAATAACATATCTGTACCGCCCATCATCCACAGTACAGGAGGAAAGTAAGTGACCCCCTATGTAATGTAACTAATAACACATAGCTGTACCGCCCATCATCCACAGTACAGGAGGAAAGTAAGTGACCCCCTATGTAATGTAACTAATAACACACAGCTGTACCGCCCATCATCCACAGTGCAGGAGGAAAGTAAGTGACCCCCTATGTAATGTAACTAATAACACACAGCTGTACCGCCCATCATCCACAGTGCAGGGGGAAAGTAAGTGACCCCCTATGTAATGTAACTAATAACACACAGCTGTACCGCCCATCATCCACAGTACAGAGGGAAAGTAAGTGACCCCCTATGTAATGTAACTAATAACACACAGCTGTACCGCCCATTATCCACAGTGCAGGAGGAAAGTAAGTGACCCCCTATGTAATGTAACTAATAACACACAGCTGTACCGCCCATCATCCACAGTGCAGGAGGAAAGTAAGTGACCCCCTATGTAATGTAACTAATAACACAGCTGTACCACCCATCATCCACAGTACAGAACGAAAGTAAGTGACCCCCTATGTAATGTAACTAATAACACACAGCTGTACCGCCCATCATTCACAGTACAGGAGGAAAGTAAGTGACCCCCTATGTAATGTAACTAATAACACACAGCTGTACCGCCCATCATCCACAGTGCAGGAGGAAAGTAAGTGACCCCCTATGTAATGTAACTAATAACACACAGCTGTACCGCCCATCATCCACAGTACAGGAGGAAAGTAAGTGACCCCCTATGTAATGTAACTAATAACACACAGCTGTACCGCCCATCATCCACTGTACAGGAGGAAAGTAAGTGACCCCCTATGTAATGTAACTAATAACACACAGCTGTACCGCCCATCATCCACAGTACAGGAGGAAAGTAAGTGACCCCCTATGTAATGTAACTAATAACACACAGCTGTACCGCCCATCATCCACAGTACTGGAGGAAAGTAAGTGACCCCCTATGTAATGTAACTAATAACACACAGCTGTACCGCCCATCATCCACAGTGCAGGAGGAAAGTAAGTGACCCCCTATGTAATGTAACTAATAACACACAGCTGTACCGCCCATCATCCACTGTACAGGAGGAAAGTAAGTGACCCCCTATGTAATGTAACTAATAACACACAGCTGTACCGCCCATCATCCACAGTACAGGAGGAAAGTAAGTGACCCCCTATGTAATGTAACTAATAACACACAGCTGTACCGACCATCATCCACAGTACAGGGGGAAAGTAAGTGACCCCCTATGTAATGTAACTAATAACACACAGCAGTACCGCCCATCATCCACAGTACAGGAGGAAAGTAAGTGACCCCCTATGTAATGTAACTAATATCACACAGCTGTACCGCCCATCATCCACAATACAGAAGGAAAGTAAGTGACCCCCTATGTAATGTAACTAATAACACACAGCTGTACCGCCCATCATCCACAGTACAGGAGGAAAGTAAGTGACCCCCTATGTAATGTAACTAATAACACACAGCAGTACCGCCCATCATCCACAGTACAGGAGGAAAGTAAGTGACCCCCTATGTAATGTAACTAATAACACACAGCTGTACCGCCCATCATCCACAGTACTGGAGGAAAGTAAGTGACCCCCTATGTAATGTAACTAATAACACACAGCTGTACCGCCCATCATCCACAGCGCAGGGGGAAAGTAAGTGACCCCTATGTAATGTAACTAATAACACACAGCTGTACCGCCCATCATCCACAGCGCAGGAGGAAAGTAAGTGACCCCTATGTAATGTAACTAATAACACACAGCTGTACCGCCCATCATCCACAGCACAGGAGGAAAGTAAGTGACCCCTATGTAATGTAACTAATAACACACAGCTGTACCGCCCATCATCCACAGTACAGGAGGAAAGTAAGTGACCCCCTATGCAATGTAACTAATAACACACAGCTGTACCGCCCATCATCCACAGCGCAGGAGGAAAGTAAGTGACCCCCTATGCAATGTAACTAATAACACACAGCTGTACCGCCCATCATCCACAGCGCAGGAGGAAAGTAAGTGACCCCCTATGCAATGTAACTAATAACACACAGCTGTACCGCCCATCATCCACAGCACAGGAGGAAAGTAAGTGACCCCCTATGCAATGTAACTAATAACACACAGCTGTACCGCCCATCATCCACAGCACAGGAGGAAAGTAAGTGACCCCCTACGTAATGTAACTAATAACACACAGCTGTACCGCCCATCATCCACAGTACAGGAGGAAAGTAAGTGACCCCCTACGCAATGTAACTAATAACACACAGCTGTACCGCCCATCATCCACAGTGCAGGAGGAAAGTAAGTGACCCCCTATGCAATGTAACTAATAACACACAGCTGTACCGCCCATCATCCACAGCGCAGGAGGAAAGTAAGTGACCCCCTACGTAATGTAACTAATAACACACAGCTGTACCGCCCATCATCCACAGCACAGGAGGAAAGTAAGTGACCCCCTACGTAATGTAACTAATAACACACAGCTGTACCGCCCATCATCCACAGTACAGGAGGAAAGTAAGTGACCCCCCTATGTAATGTAACTAATAACATACAGCTGTACCGCCCATCATCCACAGTACAGGGGGAAAGTAAGTGACCCCCTATGTAATGTAACTAATAACACACAGCTGTACCGCCCATCATCCACAGTACAGGAGGAAAGTAAGTGACCCCCTATGTAATGTAACTAATAACACACAGCTGTACCGCCCATCATCCACAGTACAGGAGGAAAGTAAGTGACCCCCTATGTAATGTAACTAATAACACACAGCTGTACCGCCCATCATCCACAGTACAGGAGGAAAGTAAGTGACCCCCTATGTAATGTAACTAATAACACAGCTGTACCGCCCATCATCCACAGTGCAGGAGGAAAGTAAGTGACCCCCTATGTAATGTAACTAATAACAGCTGTACCGACCATCATCCACAGTACAGGAGGAAAGTAAGTGACCCCCTACGTAATGTAGCAGGGACTCTCCTCGCGGGCCCTCCCCCAGCAGGGACTCTCCTCGCGGGCCCTCCCCCAGCAGGGACTCTCCTCGCGGGCCCTCCCCCAGCAGGGACTCTCCTCGCGGGCCCTCCCCCAGCAGGGACTCTCCTCGCGGGCCCTCCCCCAGCAGGGACTCTCCTCGCGGGCCCTCCCCCAGCAGGGACTCTCCTCGCGGGCCCTCCCCCAGCAGGGACTCTCCTCGCGGGCCCTCCCCCAGCAGGGACTCTCCTCGCGGGCCCTCCCCCAGCAGGGACTCTCCTCGCGGGCCCTCCCCCAGCAGGGACTCTCCTCGCGGGCCCTCCCCCAGCAGGGACTCTCCTCGCGGGCCCTCCCCCAGCAGGGACTCTCCTCGCGGGCCCTCCCCCAGCAGGGACTCTCCTCGCGGGCCCTCCCCCAGCAGGGACTCTCCTCGCGGGCCCTCCCCCAGCAGGGACTCTCCTCGCGGGCCCTCCCCCAGCAGGGACTCTCCTCGCGGGCCCTCCCCCAGCAGGGACTCTCCTCGCGGGCCCTCCCCCAGCAGGGACTCTCCTCGCGGGCCCTCCCCCAGCAGGGACTCTCCTCGCGGGCCCTCCCCCAGCAGGGACTCTCCTCGCGGGCCCTCCCCCAGCAGGGACTCTCCTCGCGGGCCCTCCCCCAGCAGGGACTCTCCTCGCGGGCCCTCCCCCAGCAGGGACTCTCCTCGCGGGCCCTCCCCCAGCAGGGACTCTCCTCGCGGGCCCTCCCCCAGCAGGGACTCTCCTCGCGGGCCCTCCCCCAGCAGGGACTCTCCTCGCGGGCCCTCCCCCAGCAGGGACTCTCCTCGCGGGCCCTCCCCCAGCAGGGACTCTCCTCGCGGGCCCTCCCCCAGCAGGGACTCTCCTCGCGGGCCCTCCCCCAGCAGGGACTCTCCTCGCGGGCCCTCCCCCAGCAGGGACTCTCCTCGCGGGCCCTCCCCCAGCAGGGACTCTCCTCGCGGGCCCTCCCCCAGCAGGGACTCTCCTCGCGGGCCCTCCCCCAGCAGGGACTCTCCTCGCGGGCCCTCCCCCAGCAGGGACTCTCCTCGCGGGCCCTCCCCCAGCAGGGACTCTCCTCGCGGGCCCTCCCCCAGCAGGGACTCTCCTCGCGGGCCCTCCCCCAGCAGGGACTCTCCTCGCGGGCCCTCCCCCAGCAGGGACTCTCCTCGCGGGCCCTCCCCCAGCAGGGACTCTCCTCGCGGGCCCTCCCCCAGCAGGGACTCTCCTCGCGGGCCCTCCCCCAGCAGGGACTCTCCTCGCGGGCCCTCCCCCAGCAGGGACTCTCCTCGCGGGCCCTCCCCCAGCAGGGACTCTCCTCGCGGGCCCTCCCCCAGCAGGGACTCTCCTCGCGGGCCCTCCCCCAGCAGGGACTCTCCTCGCGGGCCCTCCCCCAGCAGGGACTCTCCTCGCGGGCCCTCCCCCAGCAGGGACTCTCCTCGCGGGCCCTCCCCCAGCAGGGACTCTCCTCGCGGGCCCTCCCCCAGCAGGGACTCTCCTCGCGGGCCCTCCCCCAGCAGGGACTCTCCTCGCGGGCCCTCCCCCAGCAGGGACTCTCCTCGCGGGCCCTCCCCCAGCAGGGACTCTCCTCGCGGGCCCTCCCCCAGCAGGGACTCTCCTCGCGGGCCCTCCCCCAGCAGGGACTCTCCTCGCGGGCCCTCCCCCAGCAGGGACTCTCCTCGCGGGCCCTCCCCCAGCAGGGACTCTCCTCGCGGGCCCTCCCCCAGCAGGGACTCTCCTCGCGGGCCCTCCCCCAGCAGGGACTCTCCTCGCGGGCCCTCCCCCAGCAGGGACTCTCCTCGCGGGCCCTCCCCCAGCAGGGACTCTCCTCGCGGGCCCTCCACCCGCCCTCCCCCAGCAGGGACTCTCCTTATGGTCTCACGGCGTTCTCTGCTGCGTATCACCAGCACCTCATCCGCACCGCGGCGTGCCAACACATCTGCGCTCACTATCCTGGCGCACCGACGCTCGCACTACACGGCACAATGCAGCTGGTTGCGGTTTTCACACGCATGTCGCCGTCTGAGACGGATCGCTGAAAGTTCATTACCGCAAACCCCGGGAGCGCCGGACGCGCCATTCTGTGGCTGGCCTTATGTACGCAGCTAGATCAACGGGCGCGGGATGCTGACCCCCGCGGTGCGATCACCGCAGCGCGGTCTGTGGGCGGTGCAATCCGTTACCTGTGCAAGCCAATTAATCCCGTGGCATTACTCGCAGACGCCGTTTTCACGAGTAGCGGTGTGATTTTGTATTTGGCCGATTGAAGCTGTATACATTGTGATGCGGCGCGGTGACAATGCGTTACGGACATCGGTCGGCGTTCCTCTGCGATAAACATGACGCGCCATCATGGTTGGCATCGGCGGGGCAGACGTCCGTAGCCGCGGACAACACCCTCCCCGGTCGGAGTGCTTGCGCCATTTCTTCACACTGGATCCCCCTCCAGACACGAGTGCCGCCGCTGTGAGGCACAGGCAGCCTTTGTCTGGGCTGCAGCCGGGTGAATCACCGCCAGCTGACTGCCGCGCCTCACACTGCTGACATGACGGCTTCTCCCCGGCCCTGCGGGATCACATGTGGCAGCTGGCACGGGTTATTACAGGGCTTAACCCTACGTGGCCAACGACTGGCACCTCCGTACCGCTCCTCAGAGGTAGGCCGCCTGCAGACGGAAGCTGCCACAGGACTGCGCTAACAAACAATCCTGGGCAGACGGACGCCATTTGTCCGCGATGCTCTGTGCTCCGGTCTGCGCCGACTGCCGGCACGTTAAACAGCCGGGGCCGCGGGAGCCGGCCAGTACACGCTGCTCTCTGCGGGGGCCGCGGGAGCCGGCCAGTACACGCTGCTCTCTGCGGGGGCCGCGGGAGCCGGCCAGTACACGCTGCTCTCTGCGGGGGCCGCGGGAGCCGGCCAGTACACGCTGCTCTCTGCGGGGGCCGCGGGAGCCGGCCAGTACACGCTGCTCTCTGCGGGGGCCGCGGGAGCCGGCCAGTACACGCTGCTCTCTGCGGGGGCCGCGGGAGCCGGCCAGTACACGCTGCTCTCTGCGGGGGCCGCGGGGGCCGGCCAGTACACGCTGCTCTCTGCGGGGGCCGGCCAGTACACGCTGCTCTCTGCGGGGGCCGGCCAGTACACGCTGCTCTCTGCGGGGGCCGCGGGAGCCGGCCAGTACACGCTGCTCTCTGCGGGGGCCGCGGGAGCCGGCCAGTACACGCTGCTCTCTGCGGGGGCCGCGGGAGCCGGCCAGTACACGCTGCTCTCTGCGGGGGCCGCGGGAGCCGGCCAGTACACGCTGCTCTCTGCGGGGGCCGCGGGAGCCGGCCAGTACACGCTGCTCTCTGCGGGGGCCGCGGGAGCCGGCCAGTACACGCTGCTCTCTGCGGGGGCCGCGGGAGCCGGCCAGTACACGCTGCTCTCTGCGGGGGCCGCGGGAGCCGGCCAGTACACGCTGCTCTCTGCGGGGGCCGCGGGAGCCGGCCAGTACACGCTGCTCTCTGCGGGGGCCGCGGGAGCCGGCCAGTACACGCTGCTCTCTGCGGGGGCCGCGGGAGCCGGCCAGTACACGCTGCTCTCTGCGGGGGCCGCGGGAGCCGGCCAGTACACGCTGCTCTCTGCGGGGGCCGCGGGAGCCGGCCAGTACACGCTGCTCTCTGCGGGGGCCGCGGGAGCCGGCCAGTACACGCTGCTCTCTGCGGGGGCCGCGGGAGCCGGCCAGTACACGCTGCTCTCTGCGGGGGCCGCGGGAGCCGGCCAGTACACGCTGCTCTCTGCGGGGGCCGCGGGAGCCGGCCAGTACACGCTGCTCTCTGCGGGGGCCGCGGGAGCCGGCCAGTACACGCTGCTCTCTGCGGGGGCCGCGGGAGTCGGCCAGTACACGCTGCTCTCTGCGGGGGCCGCGGGAGCCGGCCAGTACACGCTGCTCTCTGCGGGGGCCGCGGGAGCCGGCCAGTACACGCTGCTCTCTGCGGGGGCCGCGGGAGCCGGCCAGTACACGCTGCTCTCTGCGGGGGCCGCGGGAGCCGGCCAGTACACGCTGCTCTCTGCGGGGGCCGCGGGAGCCGGCCAGTACACGCTGCTCTCTGCAGGGGCCGCGGGAGCCGGCCAGTACACGCTGCTCTCTGCAGGGGCCGCGGGAGCCGGCCAGTACACGCTGCTCTCTGCAGGGGCCGCGGGAGCCGGCCAGTACACGCTGCTCTCTGCAGGGGCCGCGGGAGCCGGCCAGTACACGCTGCTCTCTGCAGGGGCTCGGGTCTGGTCCCGCTGCAAGAATTCTCGCCGCCGGATCTGACCCGGCTGTCTGCAGGCGGCCATAAGATGAAAAATCTCTGCAGGACAGAACCCCTCCACAGGTGGCGCCACCCTTGCGCACAGGCCGTGCCCGGTATCGTAGCATGCCGCAGTTCTACAGGTGGTGCCACCCTCGCGCACAGGCCATGCCCGCTATCTCAGGACACCATAGTTCTATAGGCGGCACCATCCTCGTGCACAAGTCGTGCCCGCTATTGCAGGATGCCGTAGTTCCACAGGCGGCGCCATTCTCGCGCACAGGCCGTGCCCGGTATCATAGCATGCCGCAGTTCCACAGGCAGAGCCACCCTAGCGTACAGGCCGTGGCTGGTATCGCAGGATGCAGTATTTCCACAGGTGGCGCCACCCTCGCACACAGGCCGTGCCCGGTATCATAGCACGTCGTAGATCCACAGGCAGCGCCAACCTCGCGCACAGGCCGTGCCTGGTATCACAGGACGCAGTCGTTCCACAGGCAGCATTACCCTCGTCCACAGGCCGTGCCCGGTATCACAGCACAGCATTGTTCAACAGGCAGCGGCGCCCTCCCGCACAGGCCGTGCCCGGTATGGCAGGATAGAGTATTTCCACAGGCAGCACTATCCTCACGCACAGGCCGTGCCCGGTATCGCAGGATGCTGTAGTTCCACAGGCGGCGCCACCCTCACGCACAGGCCGTGCCCGGTATTGCAGGACGCCGTAATTCCACAGACGGCGCCACCCTCACGCACAGGCCGTGTCCGGTATTGCAGGCCCATTCCATTATAAGAGGCGCCTTCTATCATTTCCTGCAGGGCTGTAGGTCAGAGACCCCCGATCAACCGCTGGCACAAGTCCAGTGGGGGCAGGCGGTCAGGCCTCGGTGCACCTTACTAAAACATCCCCCTCTTAACCAATTCGTGCCAACAGCGGTCTACAGCCGCCATGTTTTTGTCGCACAGGAGGCATCTTACACGCAGAAGACAGTCTGAAAGGAAGAAGCAAATACAAACCGCCACGGCGCCCCCCGATCCAGCGGGTTCCGTCGCTATGACAACGCGCGAGCGCCGCCTACACTTCCTGCGTTCTCACCAGCAGATCGGCGCGGTTAGCGGCTTCTTGCGGTCCTGAGACCCATACCTTCCATTTCACGGGCGCCATAGCGGATGTAGCAGAGCCGAGGTTGTCATCAGTCACAACTAGACGCTCCGAGGCAGAAGACGGGCGGCGCCAAAGTATATCAGCATGATGCCATCCCAGCGACACAACCGGAGAACGCACTCGGCTCTACTGCACCGCCGGGCCTACGGAGGCTGTGCGCACAGTGACAGCACGAGTTATACCGGCAGTCCCCCCCCCCCCCCCAAGTCGCCCCGAGTTATACCAGCAGTCCCCCCCCCCCCAAGTCGCCCCGAGTTATACCGGCAGTCCCCCCCCCCCCCCAAGTCGCCCCGAGTTATACCGGCAGTCCCCCCCCCCCCCCAAGTCGCCCCGAGCCCCGAGTTATACCGGCAGTCCCCCCCCCCCCCCCAAGTCGCCCCGAGTTATACCGGCAGTCCCCCCCCCCCCCCCAGTTATACCGGCAGTCCCCCCCCCCCCCCCCAACTTTTACCAGCACTCATCAGTCACCACTAATTCATCACCCCGAGTTATACCAGCATCCCCCACTGTCCCCCGGGGCGCACCCCTCCGAGTGACCGGCGGGCGGCGCTGCTCTCACCTTGGGCGATGGCGATGGACTCGAAGCGGTGCAGCTCCCTCAGCAGGCGGCTCCGCTCCGAGGCGTGCAGGCTGTAGATGAAGTCCCGGGCGCCCTGCGGGGTGTTCAGCGCCTCCATCGGCTCCTTCCGTGGATGAGTGCCCAGCGGCCGGCAGCCCAGCCACGGCTTGTGGGAGACAGCGGCACGGAGGAGGCTGCGGCTCCACAGCATCGCCATATCCTCGCAGAGCTACTGGTGGAGGCCGTCAGCAGGGAGGGGACGGCACTACTGTCTGCGGAAGGCCATGGCCCCGTACACACTGCAGCCGCTCACCCGGGGCACCATGAGCCGCCGCCGCCTCTCACCTGCCAGCCGGGGAGAGAGGCGTGAACCGCACCGCCCAGCCAGCAGCAGAGAGGCGTGCACCGAACCGCCCAGCCAGCAGCAGAGAGGCGTGCACCGAACCGCCCAGCCCAGCCAGGAGGAGAAAGGCGTGAACCGCACCGCCCAGCCAGCAGGAGAGAGGCGTGAACCGCACCGCCCAGCCCAGCCAGCAGGAGAGAGGCGTGAACCGCACCGCCCAGCCAGCAGCAGAGAGGCGTGCACCGAACCGCCCAGCCCAGCCAGCAGGAGAAAGGCGTGAACCGCACCGCCCAGCCAGCAGGAGAGAGGCGTGAACCGCACCGCCCAGCCAGCAACAGAGAGGCGTGAACCGCACCGCCCAGCCAGCAGGAGAGAGGCGTGCACCGCACCGCCCAGCCAGCCACTGAGCAGGTGCCAAACGCCATGACTCCGCATGCGCAGTACGGACCGATGCTTAGAGGAGCGTTTGAGGGTCAGTCCCCGGCGGCGGGTGAGGCTGTTCACACATGGCGGAATTTACAAGCTACAAATGTCGGACTCATTGTAATTACCGCAGAGGAGACGCCGCTACAATGTAACACACAGCATCAGGGGGCGTCCGCTACAACGTAACACACAGCATCAGGGGCGTCCGCTACAACGTAACACACAGCATCAGGGGCGTCCGCTACAACGTAACACACAGCATCAGGGGGCGTCCGCTACAACGTAACACACAGCATCAGGGGGCGTCCGCTACAACGTAACACACAGCATCAGGGGGCGTCCGCTACAACGTAACACACAGCATCAGGGGGCGTCCGCTACAACGTAACACACAGCATCAGGGGGCGTCCGCTACAACGTAACACACAGCATCAGGGGGCGTCCGCTACAACGTAACACACAGCATCAGGGGGCGTCCGCTACAACGTAACACACAGCATCAGGGGGCGTCCGCTACAACGTAACACACAGCATCAGGGGGCGTCCGCTACAACGTAACACACAGCATCAGGGGGCGTCCGCTACAACGTAACACACAGCATCAGGGGGCGTCCGCTACAACGTAACACACAGCATCAGGGGGCGTCCGCTACAACGTAACACACAGCATCAGGGGGCGTCCGCTACAACGTATCACACAGCATAAGGGGGCGTCCGCTACAACGTAACACACAACGAGAGGGGGCGTCCGCTACAACGTAACACACAGCATCAGGGGGCGTCCGCTACAACGTAACACACAGCATCAGGGGGCGTCCGCTACAACGTAACACACAGCATCAGGGGGCGTCCGCTACAACGTAACACACAGCATCAGGGGGCGTCCGCTACAACGTAACACACAGCATCAGGGGGCGTCCGCTACAACGTAACACACAGCATCAGGGGGCGTCCGCTACAACGTAACACACAGCATCAGGGGCGTCCGCTACAACGTAACACACAGCATCAGGGGGCGTCCGCTACAACGTAACACACAGCATCAGGGGGCGTCCGCTACAACGTAACACACAGCATCAGGGGGCGTCCGCTACAACGTATCACACAGCATAAGGGGGCGTCCGCTACAATGTAACACACAGCATCAGGGGGCGTCCGCTACAACGTAACACACAGCATCGGGGGCGTCCGCTACAACGTAACACAGAGCATCAGGGGGCGTCCGCTACAACGTAACACACAACGAGAGGGGGCGTCCGCTACAACGTAACACACAGCATCAGGGGGCGTCCGCTACAACGTAACACACAGCATCAGGGGGCGTCCGCTACAACGTAACACACAGCATCAGGGGGCGTCCGCTACAACGTAACACACAGCATAAGGGGGCGTCCGCTACAACGTAACACACCGCATCAGGGGGCGTCCGCTACAACGTAACACACAGCATCAAGGGGCGTCCGCTACAACGTAACACACAACGAGAGGGGGCGTCCGCTACAACGTAACACACAGCATCAGGGGGCGTCCGCTACAACGTAACACACAGCATCAGGGGCGTCCGCTACAACGTAACACACAGCATCAAGGGGCGTCCGCTACAACGTAACACACAACGAGAGGGGGCGTCCGCTACAACGTAACACACAGCATCAGGGGGCGTCCGCTACAACGTAACACACAACGAGAGGGGGCGTCCGCTACAACGTAACACACAGCATCAGGGGGCGTCCGCTACAACGTAACACACAGCATCAGGGGGCGTCCGCTACAACGTAACACACAGCATCAGGGGGCGTCCGCTACAACGTAACACACAGCATCAGGGGGCGTCCGCTACAACGTAACACACAGCATCAGGGGACGTCCGCTACAACGTAACACACAGCATCAGGGGGCGTCCGCTACAACGTAACACACAGCATCAGGGGGCGTCCGCTACGACGTAACACACCGCATCAGGGGGCGTCCGCTACAACGTAACACACAGCATCAGGGGGCGTCCGCTAGAACGTAACACACAGCAAGAGGGGGCGTCCGCTACAACGTAACACACAGCATCAGGGGGCGTCCGCTACAACGTAACACACAGCATCAGGGGGCGTCCGCTACAACGCAACACACAGCATCAGGGGGCGTCCGCTACAACGTAACACACAGCATCAGGGGGCGTCCGCTACAACGTAACACACAGCATCAGGGGGCGTCCGCTACAACGTAACACACAGCAAGAGGGGGCGTCCGCTGCAACGTAACACACAGCAAGAGGGGGCGT
Organism: Eleutherodactylus coqui; assembly: GCF_035609145.1. Lineage (NCBI taxonomy): Eukaryota > Metazoa > Chordata > Amphibia > Anura > Eleutherodactylidae > Eleutherodactylus > Eleutherodactylus coqui. The sequence goes on from NC_089845.1 coordinate 176,557,898, forward strand.
CCGCTACAACGTAACACACAGCATCAGGGGGCGTCCGCTACAACGTAACACACAGCATCAGGGGGCGTCCGCTACAACGTAACACACAGCATCAGGGGGCGTCCGCTACAACGTAACACACAGCATCAGAGGGCGTCCGCTACAACGTAACACACAGCATCAGGGGGCGTCCGCTACAACGTAACACACCGCATCAGGGGGCGTCCGCTACAACGTAACACACAGCAAGAGGGGGCGTCCGCTACAACGTAACACACAGCATCAGGGGGCGTCCGCTACAACGTAACACACAGCATCAGGGGGCGTCCGCTACAACGTAACACACAGCATCAGGGGGCGTCCGCTACAACGTAACACACAGCATCAGAGGGCGTCCGCTACAACGTAACACACAGCATCAGGGGGCGTCCGCTACAACGTAACAGCATCAGGGGGCGTCCGCTACAACGTAACACACAGCATCAGGGGGCGTCCGCTACAACGTAACACACAGCATCAGGGGGCGTCCGCTACAACGTAACTCACAGCATCAGGAGGCGTCCGCTACAACGTAACACACAGCATCAGAGGGCGTCCGCTACAACGTAACACACAGCATCAGGGGGCGTCCGCTACAACGTAACACACAGCATCAGGGGGCATCCGCTACAACGTAACACACAGCATCAGGGGGCGTCCGCTACAACGTAACACACAGCATCAGGGGGCGTCCGCTACAACGTAACGCACAGCATCAGGGGGCGTCCGCTACAACGTAACGCACAGCATCAGGGGGCGTCCGCTACAACGTAACACACAGCATCAGGGGGCGTCCGCTACAACGTAACACACAGCACCAGGGAGCGTCCGCTTCAACGTAACACACAGCAAGAGGGGGCGTCCGCTACAACGTAACACACAGCATCAGGGGGCGTCCGCTACAACGTAACACACAGCATCAGGGGGCATCCGCTACAACGTAACACACAGCATCAGGGGGCGTCCGCTACAACGTAACACACAGCATCAGCGGGCGTCTGCTGCAACGTAACACACAGCATCAGGGGGCGTCCGCTACAACGTAACACACAGCATCGGGGCGTCCGCTACAACGTAACACACAGCATCAGGGGGCGTCCGCTACAACGTAACACACAGCATCAGGGGGCGTCCGCTACAACGTAACACACAGCATCAGGGGGCGTCCGCTACAACGTAACGCACAGCATCAGGGGGCGTCCGCTACAACGTAACACACAGCATCAGGGGGCGTCCGCTACAACGTAACGCACAGCATCAGGGGGCGTCCGCTACAACGTAACACACAGCATCAGGGGGCGTCCGCTACAACGTAACACACAGCATCAGGGGGCGTCCGCTACAACGTAACACAGCATCAGGGGGCGTCCGCTACAACGTAACACACAGCATCAGGGGGCGTCCGCTACAACGTAACACTAAGCATCAGGGGGCGTCCGCTACAACGTAACACACAGCATCAGGGGGCGCCCGCTACAACGTAACACACAGCATCAGGGGGCGTCCGCTACAACGTAACACACAGCATCAGGGGGCGTCCGCTACAACGTAACACACAGCATCAGGGGGCGTCCGCTACAACGTAACACACAGCATCAGGGGGCGTCCGCTACAACGTAACACACAGCATCAGGGGGCGTCCGCTACAACGTAACACACAGCATCAGGGGGCGTCCGCTACAACGTAACACACAGCATCAGGGGACGTCCGCTACAACGTAACACACAGCATCAGGGGGCGTCCGCTACAACGTAACACACAGCATCAGGGGGCGTCCGCTACGACGTAACACACCGCATCAGGGGGCGTCCGCTACAACGTAACACACAGCATCAGGGGGCGTCCGCTAGAACGTAACACACAGCAAGAGGGGGCGTCCGCTACAACGTAACACACAGCATCAGGGGGCGTCCGCTACGACGTAACACACAGCATCAGCAGGCGACCGCTACAACGTAACACACCGCATCAGGGGGCGTCCGCTACAACGTAACACACAGCAAGAGGGGGGCGTCCGCTGCAACGTAACACACAGCAAGAGGGGGCGTCCGCTACAACGTAACACACAGCATCAGGGGGCGTCCGCTACAACGTAACACACAGCATCAGGGGGCGTCCGCTACAACGTAACACACAGCATCAGGGGGCGTCCGCTACAACGTAACACACAGCATCAGAGGGCGTCCGCTACAACGTAACACACAGCATCAGGGGGCGTCCGCTACAACGTAACACACCGCATCAGGGGGCGTCCGCTACAACGTAACACACAGCAAGAGGGGGCGTCCGCTACAACGTAACACACAGCATCAGGGGGCGTCCGCTACAACGTAACACACAGCATCAGGGGGCGTCCGCTACAACGTAACACACAGCATCAGGGGGCGTCCGCTACAACGTAACACACAGCATCAGAGGGCGTCCGCTACAACGTAACACACAGCATCAGGGGGCGTCCGCTACAACGTAACAGCATCAGGGGGCGTCCGCTACAACGTAACACACAGCATCAGGGGGCGTCCGCTACAACGTAACACAGCATCAGGGGGCGTCCGCTACAACGTAACGCACAGCATCAGGGGGCGTCCGCTACAACGTAACGCACAGCATCAGGGGGCGTCCGCTACAACGTAACGCACAGCATCAGGGGGCGTCCGCTACAACGTAACGCACAGCATCAGGGGGCGTCCGCTACAACGTAACGCACAGCATCAGGGGGCGTCCGCTACAACGTAACACACAGCATCAGGGGGCGTCCGCTACAACGTAACACACAGCATCAGGGGGCGTCCCCGCTCACCCAACGTAACACACAGCATCAGGGGGCGTCCGCTACAACGTAACACACAGCATCAGGGCGCGTCCGCTACAACGTAACACACAGCATCAGGGGGCGTCCGCTACAACGTAACACACAGCATCAGGGGGCGTCCGCTACAACGTAACACACAGCATCAGGGGGCGTCCGCTACAACGTAACACACAGCATCAGGGGGCGTCCGCTACAACGTAACACACAGGAAGAGGGGGCGTCCGCTACAACGTAACACAGCATCAGGGGGCGTCCGCTACAACGTAACACAGCATCAGGGGGCGTCCGCTACAACGTAACACACAGCATCAGGGGGCGTCCGCTACAACGTAACACACAGCATCAGGGGGCGTCCGCTACAACGTAACACACAGCATCAGGGGGCGTCCGCTACAACGTAACACACAGCATCAGGGGGCGTCCGCTACAACGTAACACACAGCATCAGGGGGCGTCCGTTACAAACGTAACACACAGCATCAGGGGGCGTCCGCTACAACGTAACACACAGCATCAGGGGGCGTCCGCTACAACGTAACACACAGCATCAGGGGGAGACCGCTACAACGTAACACACAGCATCAGGGGGCGTCCGCTACAACGTAACACACAGCATCAGGGGGCGTCCGCTACAACGTAACACACAGCATCAGGGGGCGTCCGCTACAACGTAACACACAGCATCAGGGGGCGTCCGCTACAACGTAACACACAACGAGAGGGGGCGTCCGCTACAACGTAACCACACAGCATCAGGGGGCGTCCGCTACAACGTAACACACAACGAGAGGGGGCGTCCGCTACAACGTAACACACAGCAAGAGGGGGCGTCCGCTACAACATAACACACAGCAAGAGGGGGCGTCCGCTACAACGTAACACACAGCATCAGGGGGCGTCCGCTACAACGTAACACACAGCATCAGAGGGCGTCCGCTACAACGTAACACACAGCATCAGGGGGCGTCCGCTACAACGTAACACACAGCATCAGGGGGCGTCCGCTACAACGTAACAGCATCAGGGGGCGTCCGCTACAACGTAACACACAGCATCAGGGGGCGTCCGCTACAACGTAACACACAGCATCAGGGGGGCGTCCGCTACAACGTAACACACAGCATCAGGGGGCGTCCGCTACAACGTAACACACAGCATCAGGGGGCGTCCGCTACAACGTAACACACAGCATCAGGGGGCGTCCGCTACAACGTAACACACAGCATCAGGGGGCGTCCGCTACAACGTAACACACAGCATCAGGGGGCGTCCGCTACAACGTAACACACAGCATCAGGGGGCGTCCGCTACAACGTAACACACAGCATCAGGGGACGTCCGCTACAACGTAACACACAGCATCAGGGGGCGTCCGCTACAACGTAACACACAGCAAGAGGGGGCGTCCGCTACAACGTAACACACAGCATCAGGGGGCGTCCGCTACAACGTAACACACAGCATCAGGGGGCGTCCGCTACAACGTAACACACAGCATCAGGGGGCGTCCGCTACAACGTAACACACAGCTTCAGCGGACGTCCGCTACAACGTAACACACAGCATCAGGGGGCGACCGCTACAACGTAACACACAGCATCAGGGGGCGTCCGCTACAACGTAACACACAGCATCAGGGGGCGTCCGCTACAACGTAACACACAGCTTCAGGGGACGTCCGCTACAACGTAACACACAGCATCAGGGGGCGACCGCTACAACGTAACACACAGCATCAGGGGGCGTCCGCTACAACGTAACACACAGCATCAGGGGGCGTCCGCTACAACGTAACACACAGCAGAGGGGGCGTCCGCTACAACGTAACACACAGCATCAGGGGGCGTCCGCTACAACGTAACACACAGCATCAGGGGGCATCCGCTACAACGTAACACACCGCATCAGGGGGCATCCGCTACAACGTAACACACAGCATCAGGGGGCGTCCGCTACAGCGTAACACACAGCATCAGGGGGCGTCCGCTACGACGTAACACACAGCATCAGGGGGAGCCCGCTACGACGTAACACACAGCTTCAGGGGGCGTCCGCTACAACGTAACACACAGCATCAGGGGGCGTCCGCTACAACGTAACACACCGCATCAGGGGGCGTCCGCTACAACGTAACACACCGCATCAGGGGGCGTCCGCTACAGCGTAACACACAGCATCAGGGGGCGTCCGCTACAACGTAACACACAGCATCAGGGGGCGTCCGCTACAACGTAACACACAGCATCAGGGGGCGTCCGCTACAACGTAACACACAGCATCAGGGGGCGTCCGCTACAACGTAACACACAGCATCAGGGGGCGTCCGCTACAACGTAACACACAGCATCAGGGGGCGTCCGCTACAACGAAACACACAGCATCAGGGGGCGTCCGCTACAACGTAACACACAGCATCAGGGGGCGTCCGCTACAGCGTAACACACAGCATCAGGGGGCGACCGCTACAACGTAACACACAGCATCAGGAGGCGTCCGCTACAACGTAACACACAGCATCAGGGCGCATCCGCTGCAACGTAACACACAGCATCAGGGGGCGTCCGCTACAACGTAACACACAGCATCAGGGCGCATCCGCTACAACGTAACACACAGCATCAGAGGGCGTCCGCTACAACGTAACACACAGCATCAGGGGGCGTCCGCTACAACGTAACACACAGCATCAGAGGGCGTCCGCTACAACGTAACACACAGCATCAGGGGGCGTCCGCTACAACGTAACACACAGCAAGAGGGGGCGTCCGCTACAACGTAACACACAGCATCAGGGGGCGTCCGCTACAACGTAACACACCGCATCAGGGGGCGTACGCTACAACGTAACACACTGCATCAGGGGGCGTCCGCTACAACGTAACACACAGCATCAGAGGGCGTCCGCTACAACGTAACACACAGCATCAGGGGGCGTCCGCTACAACGTAACACACAGCATCAGGGGGCGTCCGCTACAACGTAACACACCGCATCAGGGGGCGTCCGCTACAACGTAACACACAGCATCAGGGGGCGTCCGCTAGAACGTAACACACAGCAAGAGGGGGCGTCCGCTACAACGTAACACACAGCATCAGGGGGCGTCCGCTACAACGTAACACACAGCATCAGGGGGCGTCCGCTACAACGTAACACACAGCATCAGGGGGCGTCCGCTACAACGTAACACACCGCATCAGGGGGCGACCGCTACAACGTAACACACAGCAAGAGGGGGCGTCCGCTACAACGTAACACACAGCATCAGGGGGCGTCCGCTACAACGTAACACACAGCATCAGGGGGCGTCCGCTACAACGTAACACACAGCAAAAGGGGGCGACCGCTGCAACGTAACACACAGCATCAGGGGGCGTCCGCTACAACGTAACTCACAGCATCAGGAGGCGTCCGCTACAACGTAACACACAGCATCAGAGGGCGTCCGCTACAACGTAACACACAGCATCAGGGGGCGTCCGCTACAACGTAACACACAGCATCAGGGGGCATCCGCTACAACGTAACACACAGCATCAGGGGGCGTCCGCTACAACGTAACACACAGCATCAGGGGGCGTCCGCTACAACGTAACGCACAGCATCAGGGGGCGTCCGCTACAACGTAACGCACAGCATCAGGGGGCGTCCGCTACAACGTAACACACAGCATCAGGGGGCGTCCGCTACAACGTAACACACAGCACCAGGGAGCGTCCGCTTCAACGTAACACACAGCAAGAGGGGGCGTCCGCTACAACGTAACACACAGCATCAGGGGGCGTCCGCTACAACGTAACACACAGCATCAGGGGGCATCCGCTACAACGTAACACACAGCATCAGGGGGCGTCCGCTACAACGTAACACACAGCATCAGCGGGCGTCTGCTGCAACGTAACACACAGCATCAGGGGGCGTCCGCTACAACGTAACGCACAGCATCAGGGGGCGTCCGCTACAACGTAACACACAGCATCAGGGGGCGTCCGCTACAACGTAACGCACAGCATCAGGGGGCGTCCGCTACAACGTAACACACAGCATCAGGGGGCGTCCGCTACAACGTAACACACAGCATCAGGGGGCGTCCGCTACAACGTAACACAGCATCAGGGGGCGTCCGCTACAACGTAACACACAGCATCAGGGGGCGTCCGCTACAACGTAACACTAAGCATCAGGGGGCGTCCGCTACAACGTAACACACAGCATCAGGGGGCGCCCGCTACAACGTAACACACAGCATCAGGGGGCGTCCGCTACAACGTAACACACAGCATCAGAGGGCGTCCGCTACAACGTAACACACAGCATCAGAGGGCGTCCGCTACAACGTAACACACAGCATCAGGGGGCGTCCGCTACAACGTAACACACAGCATCAGGGGGCGTCCGCTACAACGTAGCACACAGCATCAGGGGGCGTCCGCTACAACGTAGCACACAGCATCAGGGGGCGTCCGCTACAACGTAACACACAGCATCAGGGGGCGTCCGCTACAACGTAACACACAGCATCAGGGGGCAGCCCGAGCATCAGATATATACCGCTGGCAGCCCAGCATCAGATATATACCGGCCGCAGCCCAGCATCAGATATATACCGCCCGCAGCCCAGCATCAGATATATACCGCCTGCAGCCCAGCATCCGATATATACCGCGCGCAGCCCAGCATTAGATATATACCGCCCGCAGCCCGAGCATCAGCTATATACGGCCCGCAGCCCAGCATCAGATATATACCGCCCGCAGCCCGAGCATCAGATATATACCGCCCGCAGCCCAGCATCAGATATATACCGCCCGCAGCCCGAGCATCAGATATATACCGCCCGCAGCCCAGCATCAGATATATACCGCCCGCAGCCCAGCATCAGATATATACCGCCCGCAGCCCAGCATCAGATATATACCGCCGGCAGCCCAGCAACAGATATATACCGCCGGCAGCCCAGCATCTGATATATACCGCCCGCAGCCCGAGCATCAGATATATACCGCCCACAGCCCAGCATCTGATATATACCGCCCGCAGCCCGAACATCAGATATATACTGCCCGCAGCCCAGCATCAGATATATACCGCCCGCAGCCCAGCATCAGATATATACCGCCCGCAGCCCAGCATCATATATATACCGCTCGCAGCCCAGCATCATATATATACCGCCCGCAGCCCAGCATCAGATATATACCGCCCGCAGCCCAGCATCAGATATATACCGCCGGCAGCCCAGCAACAGATATATACCGCCGGCAGCCCAGCAACAGATATATACCACCCGCAGCCCAGCATCAGATATATACCGCCCGCAGCCCAGCATCAGCTATATACCGCCCGCAGCCCCGCATCAGATATATACCGCCCGCAGACCAGCATCAGATATATACCGGCCGCAGACCGCCCCAACATAAAGTATATACCGCCCGCAGCCCAGCATCAGATATATACCGCTGGCAGCCCAGCATCAGATATATACCGCCCGCAGCCCAGCATCAGATATATACCGCCCGCAGCCCAGCATCAGATATATATCATCTGCAGCCCGAGCATCAGCTATATACCGCGCGCAGCCCAGCATTAGATATATACTGCCCGCAACCCAGCATCAGATATATACCGCCCGCAGCCCAGCATCAGGTATATACCGCCCGCAGCCCAATATCAGGTATATACCGCCCGCAGCCCAGCATTAGATATATACCGCCCGCAGCCCAGCATCAGATATATACCGCCCGCAGACCGCCCCAACATAAAGTATATACCGCCCTCAGCCCAGCATCAGATATATACCGCCCGCAGCCCAGCATCAGATATATACCGCCCCTGCATCAGATATATACCGCCCGCAGACCGCCCCAACATAAAGTATATACCGCCCGCAGCCCAGCATCAGATATATACCACCCGCAGCCCAGCATCAGATATATACCGCCCGCAGCCCAGCATCAGATATTTACCGCCCTCAGCCCAGCATCAGATATATACCGCCCGCAGACCGCCCCAGCATAAAGTATATACCGCCCGCAGCCCAGCATCAGATATATACTGCCCGCAGCCCAGCATCAGATATATACCGCCCGCAGCCCAGCATCATAAATATACCACCCACAGCCCAGCATTAGATATATACCGCCCGCAGCCCGAGCATCAGATATATACTGCCCGCAGCCCAGCATCAGATATATACTGCCCGCAGCCCAGCATCAGATATATACCACCTGCAGCCCAGCATCAGATATATACCGCCCGCAGCCCAGCATAACATATATACCGCCCGCAGCCCAGCATCAGATATATACCGACGCAGCCCAGCATCAGATATATACCGCCCGCAGACCGCCCCTGCATCAGATATATACCGCCCGCAGCCCAGCATCAGATATATACCGCCCGCAGCCCAGCATCAGATATATACCGCCCGCAGACCGCCTCAACATAAAGTATATACCGCCCACAGCCCAGCAACAAATATATACCGCCCGCAGACCGCCCCTGCATCAGATATATACCGCACGCAGCCCAGCATCAGATATATACCGCCCGCAGCCCAGCATCAGATATATACCGCCCGCAGACCGCCTCAACATAAAGTATATACCGCCCTCATCCCAGCATCAGATATATACCGCCCGCAGCCCAGCATCATATACATACCGCCCGCAGCCCAGCATCAGATATATACCATCCGCAGCCCAGCATCAGATATATACCGCCCGCAGCCCAGCATCAGATATATACCGCCCGCAGCCCAGCATCAGATATATACCGCCCGCAGCCCAGCATCAGATATATACCGCCCGCAGCCCAGCATCAGATATATACTGCCCGCAGACCCGCATCAGATATATACCGCCCGCAGCCCAGCATCATATATATACCGCCCGCAGCCCAGCATCATATATATACCGCCCGCAGCCCAGCATCAGATATATACCGCCCGCAGCCCGAGCATCAGATATATACTGCCCGCAGCCCAGCATCAGATATATACCGCCCGCAGCCCAGCATCAGATATATACCGCCCGCAGCCCGAGCATCAGATATATACTGCCCGCAGCCCAGCATCAGATATATACCGCCGGCAGCCCAGCAACAGATATATACCGCCGGCAGCCCAGCAACAGATATATACCGCCCGCAGCCCAGCATCAGATATATACCGCCCGCAACCCTGCTTCAGATATATACAGCCCGCAGCCCAGTATCAGATATATACCGCCCGCAGCCCAGTATCAGATATATACCGCCCGCAACCCTGCTTCAGATATATACAGCCCGCAGCCCAGCATCAGATATATACCGCCCGCAGCCCAGTATCAGATATATACCGCCCGCAACCCAGCTTCAGATATATACAGCCCGCAGCCCAGTATCAGATATATACCGCCCGCAGCCCAGCGTCGGATATATACCGCCCGCAGCCCAGCGTCGGATATATACTGCCCGCAGCCCAGCATCAGATATATACCGCCCGCAGACCAGCATCAGAAATATACCGCCCGCAGACAAGCATCAGATATATACCGCCCGCAGCCCAGCATCAGATATATACCACCCGCAGCCCAGCATCAGATATATACCGCCCGCAGCCCAGCATCAGATATATACCACCTGCAGCCCAGCATCAGATATATACCGCCCGCAGCCCAGCATAAGATATATACCGCCCGCAGCCCAGCATCAGATATATACCGCCGCAGCCCAGCATCAGATATATACCGCCCGCAGACCGCCCCTGCATCAGATATATACCGCCCGCAGCCCAGCATCAGATATATACCGCCCGCAGCCCAGCATCAGATATATACCGCCCGCAGACCGCCTCAACATAAAGTATATACCGCCCACAGCCCAGCAACAGATATATACCGCCCGCAGACCGCCCCTGCATCAGATATATACCGCCCGCAGACCGCCCCTGCATCAGATATATACCGCCCGCAGCCCAGCATCAGATATATACCGCCCGCAGACCGCCTCAACATAAAGTATATACCGCCCTCATCCCAGCATCAGATATATACCGCCCGCAGCCCAGCATCATATACATACCGCCCGCAGCCCAGCATCAGATATATACTGCCTGCTGCCCAGCATCAGATATATACCGTCCGCAGCCCAGCATCAGATATATACCGCCCGCAGCCCAGCATCAGATATATACCGCCCGCAGCCCAGCATAAGATATATACCGCCCGCAGCCCAGCATCAGATATATACCGCCGGCAGCCCAGCATCAGATATATACCGCCCGCAGACCGCCCCTGCATCAGATATATACCGCCCGCAGCCCAGCATCAGATATATACCGCCCGCAGCCCAGCATCAGATATATACCACCCGCAGACCGCCTCAACATAAAGTATATACCGCCCACAGCCCAGCAACAGATATATACCGCCCGCAGACCGCCCCTGCATCAGATATATACCGCCCGCAGCCCAGCATCAGATATATACCGCCCGCAGACCGCCTCAACATAAAGTATATACCGCCCACAGCCCAGCAACAGATATATACCGCCCGCAGACCGCCCCTGCATCAGATATATACCGCCCTCATCCCAGCATCAGATATATACCGCCCGCAGCCCAGCATCATATACATACCGCCCGCAGCCCAGCATCAGATATATACCGTCCGCAGCCCAGCATCAGATATATACCGCCCGCAGCCCAGCATCAGATATATACTGCCCGCAGCCCTGCATCAGATATATAACGCCCGCATCCCGAGCATCAGATATATACTGCCCTCCGCCCCAGCATCAGATATATACCGCCCGCAGCCCAGCATCAGATATATACCGCCCGCAGCCCAGCATCAGATATATACTGCCCGCAGACCCGCATCAGATATATACCGCCCGCAGCCCAGCATCATATATATACCGCCCGCAGCCCAGCATCATATATATACCGCCCGCAGCCCAGCATCAGATATATACCGCCCGCAGCCCAGCAACAGATATATACCGCCCGCAACCCAGCATCAGATATATACCGCCCGCAGCCCAGCATCAGATATATACTGCCCGCAGCCCAGCGTCAGATATATACCGCCAGCAGCCCAACAACAGATATATACCGCCCGCAGCCCAGCATCAGATATATACCGCCCGCAGCCCAGCATCATATATATACCGCCCGCAGCCCAGCATCAGATATATACCGCCCGCAGACCGCCCCAGCATAAAGTATATACGCCCGCAGCCCAGCATCAGATATATACCGCCCGCAGCCCAGCATCAGATATATACCGCCCGCAGCCCAGCATCATATATATACCGCCCGCAGCCCAGCATCAGATATATACCGCCTGCAACCCAACAACAGATATATACTGCCCGCAGCCCAGCATCAGATATATACCGCCCGCAGCCCAGCATCAGATATATACCGCGTGCAGCCCAGCATCAGATATATGCCGCCCGCAGCCCAGCATCAGATATATACCGCCTGCAACCCAACAACAGATATATACCGCCCGCAGACCGCCCCAGCATCAAGTATATACCGCCCGCAGCCCAGCATCAGATATATACTGCCTGCAACCCAACAACAGATATATACCGCCCGCAGCCCAGCATCAGATATATACCGTCCGCAGCCTGAGCATCAGATATATACCGTCCGCAGCCTGAGCATCAGATATATACCGCCCGCTACCCGAGCATCAGATATATACCGCCCGCAGCCCAGCATCAGATATACACTGCCCGCAGACCGCCCCTGCATCAGATATATACCGCCCGCAGCCCAGCATCAAATATATACCGCCCGCAGACCAGCATCAGATTTATACCGCCCGCAGACCGCCCCAACATAAAGTATATACCGCCCGCTCCCCTGCATCATATACATACCGCCCGCAGCCCAGCATCAGATATATACCGTCCGCAGCCCAGCATCAGATATATACCGCCCGCAGCCCAGCATCAGATATATATCGCCCGCAGCCCAGCATCAGATATATACCGCCCGCAGCCCAGCATCAGATATATACCGCCCGCAGCCCAGCATCAGATATATACCGCCCGCAGCCCAGCATCAGATATATACTGCCCGCAGCCCAGCATCAGATATATACTGCCCGCAGCCCAGCATCAGATATATACCGCCCGCAGCCCAGCATCAGATATATACCGCCCGCAGCCCAGCAACAGATATATACCGCCCGCAGCCCAGCATCAGATATATACCGCCCGCAGCCCAGCATCAGATATATACCGCCCGCAGCCCAGCATCAGATATATACCGCCCGCAGACCGCCCCAGCATCAGATATATACCGCCCGCAGCCCAGCATCAGATATATACCGCCCGCAGCCCAGCATCAGATATATACCGCCCGCAGCCCAGCATCAGATATATACCGCCCGCAGCCCAGCATCAGATATATACCGCCCGCAGCCCAGCATCAGATATATACCGCCCGCAGCCCAGCATCAGATATATACCGCCCGCAGCCCAGCATCAGATATATACCGCCCGCAGCCCAGCATCAGATATATACCACCTGCAGCCCAGCATCAGATATATACTGCCCGCAGCCCAGCATCAGATATATACCGCCCGCTGCCCAGCATCAGATATATACCACCCGCAGACCGCCCCAGCATCAGATATATACCGCCCGCAGACCGCCCCAGCATAAAGTATATACGCCCGCAGCCCAGCATCAGATATATACCGCCCGCAGCCCAGCATCAGATATATACCGCCCGCAGCCCAGCATCATATATATACCGCCCGCAGCCCAGCATCAGATATATACCGCCTGCAACCCAACAACAGATATATACTGCCCGCAGCCCAGCATCAGATATATACCGCCCGCAGCCCAGCATCAGATATATACCGCGTGCAGCCCAGCATCAGATATATGCCGCCCGCAGCCCAGCATCAGATATATACCGCCTGCAACCCAACAACAGATATATACCGCCCGCAGACCGCCCCAGCATCAAGTATATACCGCCCGCAGCCCAGCATCAGATATATACTGCCTGCAACCCAACAACAGATATATACCGCCCGCAGACCGCCCCAGCACCAGATATATACCGCCCGCAGACCGCCCCAGCATAAAGTATATACGCCCGCAGCCCAGCATCAGATATATACCGCCCGCAGCCCAGCATCAGATATATACCGCCCGCAGCCCAGCATCAGATATATATACCATCTGCAGCCCGAACATCAGATATATACCGCCCGCAGCCCAGCATCAGATATATACCGCCGGCAGCCCAGCATCAGATATATACCGCCCGCAGCCCAGCATCAGATACATACTGCCCGCAGCCCAGCATCAGATATACACTGCCCGCAGACCGCCCCTGCATCAGATATATACCGCCCGCAGACCGCCCCTGCATCAGATATATACCGCCCGCAGCCCAGCATCATATACATACCGCCCGCAGCCCAGCATCAGATATATACCGTCCGCAGCCCAGCATCAGATATATACCGCCCGCAGCCCAGCATCAGATATATACCGCCCGCAGCCCAGCATCAGATATATACCGCCCGCAGCCCGCCCCAGCATCAGATATATACCGCCCGCAGACCGCCCCAGCATCAGATATATACCGCCCGCAGACCGCCCCAGCATCAGATATATACCGCCCGCAGCCCAGCATCATATATATACCGCCCGCAGCCCAGCATCATATATATACCGCCCGCAGCCCAGCATCATATATATACCGCCCGCAGCCCAGCATCATATATATACCGCCCGCAGCCCAGCATCATATATATACCGCCCGCAGCCCAGCATCATATATATACCGCCCGCAGCCCAGCATCAGATATATACCGCCCGCAGCCCAGCATCAGATATATACCGCCCGCAGCCCAGCATCAGATATATACCACCTGCAGCCCAGCATCAGATATATACTGCCCGCAGCCCAGCATCAGATATATACCGCCCGCAGCCCAGCATCAGATATATACCGCCCGCAGCCCAGCATCAGATATATACCGCCCGCAGCCCAGCATCAGATATATACCGCCCGCAGCCCAGCATCAGATATATACCGCCCGCAGACCGCCCCAGCATCAGATATATACCGCCCGCAGCCCAGCATCATATATATACCGCCCGCAGCCCAGCATCATATATATACCGCCCGCAGCCCAGCATCAGATATATACCGCCCGCAGCCCAGCATCAGATATATACCGCCCGCAGCCCAGCATCAGATATATACCACCTGCAGCCCAGCATCAGATATATACTGCCCGCAGCCCAGCATCAGATATATACCGCCCGCTGCCCAGCATCAGATATATACCACCCGCAGACCGCCCCAGCATCAGATATATACCGCCCGCAGACCGCCCCAGCATAAAGTATATACGCCCGCAGCCCAGCATTAGATATATACCGCCCGCAGCCCAGCATCAGATATATACCGCCCGCAACCCTGCATCAGATATATACCATCTGCAGCCCAGCATCAGATATATACCGTCCGCAGCCCTGCATCAGATATATACCGCCCGCAGCCCAGCATCAGATATATACCGCCTGCAACCCAACAACAGATATATACTGCCCGCAGCCCAGCATCAGATATATACCGCCCGCAGCCCAGCATCAGATATATACCGCCTGCAACCCAACAACAGATATATACCGCCCGCAGACCGCCCTAGCATCAAGTATATACCGCCCGCAGCCCAGCATCAGATATATACCGCCTGCAACCCAACAACAGATATATACCGCCCGCAGACCGCCCCAGCATAAAGTATATACGCCCGCAGCCCAGCATCAGATATATACCGCCCGCAGCCCAGCATCAGATATATACCGCCCGCAGCCCAGCATCAGATATATAGCGCCCGCAGCCCAGCATAAGATATATACCATCTGCAGCCCGAACATCAGATATATACCGCCGGCAGCCCAGCATCAGATATATACCGCCCGCAGCCCAGCATCAGATATATACCGCCCGCAGCCCAGCATCAGATATATACCGCCCGCAGCCCAGCATCAGATATATACCGCCCGCAGCCCAGCATCAGATATATACTGCCCGCAGCCCAGCATCAGATATATACCGCCCGCAGCCCAGCATCAGGTATATACCGCCCGCAGCCCAGCATCAAATATATACCGCCCACAGCCCAGCATCAGATATATACTGCCCGCAGGCCAGCATCAGATATATACCGCTCGCAGCCCAGCATCAGATATATACCGCCCGCAGCCCAGCATCAGATATATACCGCCCGCAGCCCAGCATCAGATATATACCGCCTGCAGCCCAGCATCAGATATATACTGCCCGCAGCCCAGCATCAGATATATACTGCCCTCCGCCCCAGCATCAGATATATACTGCCCTCCACCCCAGCATCAGATATATACCGCCCGCAGACCGCCCCAACATAAAGTATATACCGCCCTCAGCCCAGCATCATATATATACCGCCCGCAGCCCAGCATCAGATATATACTGCCCGCAGACCGCCCCAGCATAAAGTATATACCGCCCGCCGCCCAGCATCAGATATATACCGCCCGCAGCCCAGCATCAGATATATACCGCCCGCAGACCGCCCCAGCATAAAGTATATACCGCCCGCCGCCCAGCATCAGATATATACACCCGCAGCCCAGCATCAGGTATATACCGCCCGCAGACCAGCATCAGATATATGCCGCCCACAGCCCAGCATCAGATATATACCGCCCGCAGCCCAGCATCAGATATATACCGCCCGCAGCCCAGCATCAGATATATACCGCCCGCAGCCCAGCATCAGATATATACCGCCCGCAGCCCAGCATCAGATATATACCGCCCGCAGGCCAGCATCAGATATATACCGCCCGCAGCCCAGCATCAGATATGTACCGCCCGCAGACCGCCCCAGCATCAGATATATACCACCCGCAGCCCAGCATCAGATATATACCATCTGCAGCCCAGCATCAGATATATACCGCCCGCAGCCCTGCATCAGAAATATACCATCTGCAGCCCCTGCATCAGATATATACCGCCCGCAGACCGGCCCAGCATAAAGTATATACGCCCGCAGCCCCTGCATCAGATATATACCGCCCGCAGACCGGCCCAGCATAAAGTATATACGCCCGCAGCCCCTGCATCAGATATATACCGCCCGCAGACCGCCCCAGCATGAAGTATATACGCCCGCAGCCCAGCATCAGATATATACCGCCCGCAGCCCAGCATCAGATATATACCGCCCGCAGCCAGAGCATCAGATATATACTGCACGCAGCCCGAGCATCAGATATATACCGCCCGCAGCCCGAGCATCAGATATATACCGCCCGCAGCCCAGCATCAGGTATATACCGCCCGCAGCCCAGCATCAGGTATATACCGCCCGCAGCCCAGCATCAGGTATATACCGCCCGCAGCCCAGCATCAGGTATATACGGCCCGCAGCCCAGCATCAGATATATACCGCCCGCAGCCCGAGCATCAGATATATACCGCCCGCAGCCCAGCATCAAATATATACCGCCCACAGCCCAGCATCAGATATATACTGCCCGCAGGCCAGCATCAGATATATACCGCTCGCAGCCCAGCATCAGATATATACTGCCCGCAGACCGCCCCAGCATAAAGTATATACCGCCCGCCGCCCAGCATCAGATATATACACCCGCAGCCCAGCATCAGGTATATACCGCCCGCAGCCCAGCATCAGATATATACCGCCCGCAGACCGCCCCAGCATGAAGTATATACGCCCGCAGCCCAGCATCAGATATATACCGCCCGCAGCCCAGCATCATATATATACCGCCCGCAGCCCAGCATCAGGTATATACTGCCCGTAGGCCAGCATCAGATATATACCGCTCGCAGCCCAGCATCATATATGTACCGCCCACAGCCCAGCATCATATATATACCGCCTGCAGCCCAGCATCAGATATATACCGCCCGCAGACCCGCATCAGATATATACCGCCCGCAGCCCAGCATCATATATATACCGCCCGCAGCCCCAGCATCAGATATATACCGCCCGCAGCCCCAGCATCAGATATATACCGCCCGCAGCCCAGCATCATATATATACCGCCCTCAGCCCAGCATCAGATATATACCGTCCGCAGACCGCCCCAACATAAAGTATATACCGCCCTCAGCCCAGCATCATATATATACCGCCCTCAGCCCAGTATCAGATATATACCGCCTGCAGACCGCCCCAGCATAAAGTATATACCGCCCGCAGCCCAGCATCAGATATATACCGCCTGCAGACCGCCCCAGCATAAAGAATATACCACCCGCAGCCCAGCATCAGGTATATACCGCCCGCAGACCAGCATCAGATATATGCCGCCCGCAGCCCAGCATCATATATATACTGCCCGCAGCCCAGCATCAGATATATACCGCCCGCAGCCCAGCATCAGGTATATACCGCCCGCAGCCCAGCATCAGGTATATACCGCCCGCAGCCCAGCATCAGATATATACCGCCCGCAGCCCAGCATCAGATATATACTGCCCGCAGCCCAGCATCAGATATATACCGCCCGCAGCCCAGCATCAGGTATATACCGCCCGCAGCCCAGCATCAGGTATATACTGCCCGCAGCCCAGCATCAGATATATACTGCCCGCAGCCCAGCATCAGATATATACCGCCCGCAGCCCAGCATCAGATATATATCGCCCGCAGCCCAGCATCAGATATATACCGCCCGCAGACCGCCCCTGCATCAGATATATACCGCCCGCAGACCGCCCCAGCATAAAGTATATACCACCCGCAGCCCAGCATCAGATATATACCGCCCGCAGACCGCCCCAGCATAAAGTATATACCGCCCTCAGCCCAGCATCAGATATATACCGCCCGCAGCCCAGCATCAGGTATATACCGCCCGCAGCCCAGCATCAGATATATGCCGCCCGCAGCCCAGCATCAGATATATACCGCCCGCAGACCGCCCCAGCATCAAGTATATACCGCCCGCAGCCCAGCATCAGATATATACCGCCTGCAACCCAACAACAGATATATACTGCCCGCAGCCCAGCATCATATATATACCGCCCGCAGCCCAGCACCAGATATATACCGCCCGCAGACCGCCCCAGCACCAGATATATACCGCCCGCAGACCGCCCCAGCATAAAGTATATACGCCCGCAGCCCAGCATCAGATATATACCATCTGCAGCCCGAACATCAGATATATACCGCCCGCAGCCCAGCATCAGATATATACCGCCCGCAGCCCAGCATCAGATATATACCGCCCGCAGCCCAGCATCAGATATATACCGCCCGCAGCCCTGCATCAGATATATACTGCCCGCAGCCCAGCATCAGATATATACCGCCCGCAGCCCAGCATCAGGTATATACCGCCTGCAGCCCAGCATCAGATATATACTGCCCGCAGCCCAGCATCAGATATATACTGCCCTCCGCCCCAGCATCAGATATATACTGCCCTCCGCCCCAGCATCAGATATATACCGCCCGCAGACCGCCCCAACATAAAGTATATATCGCCCTCAGCCCAGCATCAGATATATACCGCCCTCAGCCCAGTATCAGATATATACCGCCCGCAGACCGCCCCAGCATAAAGTATATACCGCCCGCCGCCCAGCATCAGATATATACACCCGCAGCCCAGCATCAGGTATATACCGCCCGCAGCACAGCATCAGATATATACCGCCCGCAGCCCAGCATCAGATATATACCGCCCGCAGCCCAGCATCAGATATATACCGCCCGCAGACCGCCCCAGCATAAAGCATATACGCCCGCAGCCCAGCATCAGATATATACCGCCCGCAGCCCAGCATCAGATATATACCGCCCGCAGCCAGAGCATCAGATATATACTGCACGCAGCCCGAGCATCAGATATATACCGCCCGCAGCCCAGCATCAGATATATACCGCCCGCAGCCCAGCATCAGATATATACCGCCCGCAGCCCAGCATCAGATATATACCGCCCACAGCCCGAGCATCAGATATATACTGCCCGCAGGCCAGCATCAGATATATACCGCCCGCAGACCGCCCCAGCATAAAGTATATACGCCCGCAGCCCAGCATCAGATATATACCATCTGCAGCCCGAACATCAGATATATACCGCTCGCAGCCCAGCATCAGATATATACCGCCCGCAGCCCAGCATCAGATATATACCGCCCGCAGCCCAGCATCAGATATATACCGCCCGCAGCCCAGCATCAGATATATACCGCCCGCAGCCCAGCATCATATATATACCGCCCGCAGCCCAGCATCAGATATATACTGCCCGCAGCCCGAGCATCAGATATATACCGCCTGCTGCCCAGCATCAGGTATATACTGCCCACAGCCCAGCATCAGATATATACTGCCCGCAGCCCAGCATCAGATATATACCGCCCGCAGCCCGGCATCAGATATATACCGCCCGCATCCCGAGCATCAGATATATACCGCCCGCAGCCCAGCATCAGATATATACCGCCCGCAGCCCAGCATCAGATATATACCGCCAGCAGCCCAGCATCAGATACATACCGCCCGCAGCCCGAGCATCCGATATTTACCACCCGCAGACCGCCCCAGCACCAGATATATACCGCCCGCAGACCGCCCCAGCATGAAGTATATACGCCCGCAGCCCAGCATCAGATATATACCGCCCGCAGACCGAGCATCCGATATATACCACCCGCAGACCGCCCCAGCACCAGATATATACCGCCCGCAGACCGCCCCAGCATGAAGTATATACGCCCGCAGCCCAGCATCATATATATACCGCCCGCAGCCCAGCATCAGATATATACCGCCCGCAGCCCAGCATCAGGTATATACCGCCCGCAGCCCAGCATCAGATATATACCGCAGCCCAGCATCATATATATACCGCCCGAAGCCCAGCATCAGATATATACCGCCCGCAGCCCAGCATCATATATATACCGCCCGCAGCCCAGCATCATATATATACCGCCCGCAGCCCAGCATCAGATATATACCGCCCGCAGCCCAGCATCAGATATATACCGCCCGCAGCCCGAGCATCAGATATATACCGCCTGCTGCCCAGCATCAGGTATATACTGCCCACAGCCCAGCATCAGATATATACTGCCCGCAGCCCAGCATCAGATATATACCGCCCGCAGCCCGGCATCAGATATATACCGCCCGCATCCCGAGCATCAGATATATACCGCCCGCAGCCCAGCATCAGATATATACCGCCCGCAGCCCAGCATCAGATATATACCGCCCGCAGCCCAGCATCAGATATATACCGCCCGCAGCCCAGCATCATATATATACCGCCCGCAGCCCAGCATCAGATATATACCGCCCGCAGCCCAGCATCAGATATATACCGCCCGCAGCCTGAGCATCAGATATATACCGCCTGCTGCCCAGCATCAGGTATATACTGCCCACAGCCCAGCATCAGATATATACCGCCCGCATCCCGAGCATCAGATATATACCGCCCGCAGCCCAGCATCATATATATACCGCCCGCAGCCCAGCATCATATATATACCGCCCGCAGCCCAGCATCAGATATATACCGCCCGCAGCCCAGCATCAGATATATACCGCCCGCAGCCTGAGCATCAGATATATACCGCCCGCAGCCCAGCATCAGATATATACCGCCCGCAGCCCGGCATCAGATATATACCGCCCGCATCCCGAGCATCAGATATATACCGCCCGCAGCCCAGCATCAGATATATACCGCCCGCAGCCCAGCATCAGATATATACCGCCAGCAGCCCAGCATCAGATACATACCGCCCGCAGCCCGAGCATCCGATATATACCACCCGCAGACCGCCCCAGCACCAGATATATACCGCCCGCAGACCGCCCCAGCATGAAGTATATACGCCCGCAGCCCAGCATCAGATATATACCGCCCGCAGCCCAGCATCAGATACATACCGCCCGCAGCCCGAGCATCCGATATATACCACCCGCAGACCGCCCCAGCACCAGATACATACCGCCCGCAGCCCGAGCATCCGATATATACCACCCGCAGACCGCCCCAGCATCAGATATATACCGCCCGCAGCCCAGCATCAGATATATACCGCCCGCAGCCCAGCATCAGATATATACCGCCCGCAGCCCAGCATCAGGTATATACCGCCCGCAGCCCAGCATCAGATATATACCGCAGCCCAGCATCATATATATACCGCCCGCAGCCCAGCATCAGATATATACCGCCCGCAGCCCAGCATCAGATATATAACGCCCGCAGCCCTGCATCAGATATATACCGCCCGCAGACCGCCCCAACATAAAGTATATACCGTCCGCAGCCCAGCATCAGGTGTATACCGCCCGCAGCCCGAGCATCAGATATACAGTTAGGGCCAGAAATATTTGGACAGTGACACAAGTTTTGTTATTTTAGCTGTTTACAAAAACATGTTCAGAAATACAATTATATATATAATATGGGCTGAAGGTGCACACTCCCAGCTGCAATATGAGAGTTTCCACATCCAAATCGGAGAAAGGGTTTAGGAATCATAGCTCTGTAATGCAAAGCCTCCTCTTTTTCAAGGGACCAAAAGTAATTGGACAATGGACTCTAAGGGCTGCAATTAACTCAGAAGGTGTCTCCCTCGTTAACCTGTAATCAATTAAGTAGTTAAAAGGTCTGGGGTTGATTCCAGGTGTGCGGTTTTGGATTTGGAAGCTGTTGCTGTGACCAGACAACATGCGGTCAAAGGAACTCTCAATTGAGGTGAAGCAGAACATCCTGAGGCTTAAAAAAAAGAAAAAATCCATCAGAGAGATAGCAGACATGCTTGGAGTAGCAAAATCAACAGTCGGGTACATTCTGAGAAAAAAGGAATTCACTGGTGAGCTTGGGAACTCAAAAAGGCCTGGGCGTCCACGGAAGACAACGGTGGTGGATGATCGCCGCATACTTTCTTTGGTGAAGAAGAACCCGTTCACAACATCAACTGAAGTCCAGAACACTCTCAGGGAAGTAGGTGTATCTGTCTCTAAGTCAGCGGTAAAGAGAAGACTCCATGAAAGTAAATACAAAGGGTTCACATCTAGATGCAAACCATTCATCAATTCCAAAAATAGACAGGCCAGAGTTACATTTGCCGAAAAACACCTCAAGAAGCCAGCCCAGTTCTGGAAAAGTATTCTATGGACAGATGAGACGAAGATCAACCTGTACCAGAATGATGGGAAGAAGAAAGGGAACGGCACATGATCCAAGGCACACCACATCCTCTGTAAAACATGGTGGAGGCAACGTGATGGCATGGGCATGCATGGCTTTCAATGGCACTGGGTCACTTGTGTTTATTGAGGACATAACAGCAGACAAGAGGAGCCGGATGAATTCTGAAGTGGACCGGGATATACTTTCAGCCCAGATTCAGCCAAATGCTGCAAAGTTGATCGGACGGCGCTTCACAGTACAGATGGACAATGACCCCAAGCATATAGCCAAAGCTACCCAGGAGTTCATGAGTGCAAAAAAGTGGAACATTCTGCAATGGCCAAGTCAATCACCAGATCTTAACCCAATTGAGCATGCATTTCACTTGCTCAAATCCAGACTTCAGACGGAAAGACCCACAAACAAGCGAGACCTGAAGGCTGCGGCTGTAAAGGCCTGGCAAAGCATTAAGAAGGAGGAAACCCAGCGTTTGGTGAAGTCCATGGGTTCCAGACTTAAGGCAGTGATTGCCTCCAAAGGATTCGCCACTAAATATGGAAAAAATATATTTAGTTTGGGTTATGTTTATTTGTCCAATTACTTTTGAGCTCCTAAAATGTGGAGTGTTTGTACAGAAATGGGTACAATTCCTACATTTTCTATCAGATATTTTTGTTCAACCCTTTAAATTAAACGTTACAATCTGCACTTGAATTCTGTTGTAGAGGCTTCATTTCAAATCCAATGCGGTGGCATGCAGAGCCCAACTCGCGAAAATTGTGTGACTGTCCAAATATTTCTGGCCCTAACTGTATACCGCCCGCAGCCCAGCATCAGATATATACCGCCCGCAGCCCAGCATCAGATATATACCGCCCGCAGCCCGAGCATCAGATATATACCGCCCGCAGCCCGAGCATCAGATATATACCGCCCGCTGCCCAGCATCAAATATATACCGCCGGCAGCCCAGCATCAGATATATACTGCCCGCAGCCCAGCATCAGATATATACCGCCCGCAGCCCAGCATCAGATATATACCGCCCGCAGCCCAGCATCAAATATATACCGCCTGCTGCCCAGCATCAGATATATACCGCCCACAGCCCAGCATCAGATATATACCGCCCGCAGCCCAGCATCAGATATATACCGGCCGCAGACCGCCCCAACATAAAGTATATACCGCCCACAGCCCAGCAACAGATATATACCGCCCGCAGACCGCCCCAACATAGAGTATATACCGCCCGCAGCCCAGCATCTGATATATACCGCCCACAGCCCAGCATCAGATATATACCGCCCACAGACCAGCATCAGATATATACCGCCCGCTGCCCAGCATCAAATATATACCGCCGGCAGCCCAGCATCAGATATATACTGCCCGCAGCCCAGCATCAGATATATACCGGCCGCAGACCGCCCCAGCACCAGATACATACCGCCCGCAGCCCAGCAACAGATATATACCGCCCGCAGCCCAGCATCAGATATATACCGCCCGCAGCCCAGCATCAGATATATACCGCCCGCAGCCCAGCATCAGATATATACTGCCCGCAGCCCAGCATCAGATATATACCGCCCACAGCCCAGCATCAGATATATACCGCCCGCAGCCCAGCATCAAATATATACCGCCTGCTGCCCAGCATCAGATATATACCGCCCACAGCCCAGCATCAGATATATACCGCCCGCAGCCCAGCATCAGATATATACCGGCCGCAGACCGCCCCAACATAAAGTATATACCGCCCACAGCCCAGCAACAGATATATACCGCCCGCAGACCGCCCCAACATAGAGTATATACCGCCCGCAGCCCAGCATCTGATATATACCGCCCACAGCCCAGCATCAGATATATACCGCCCACAGACCAGCATCAGATATATACCGCCAGCAGCCCAAGCATCAGATATATACCGCCCGCAGCCCAGCATCAGATATATACCGCCCGCAGCCCAGCATCAGATATACACTGCCCACAGCCCAGCATCAGATATATACCGCCCGCAGCCCTCTATCAGATATATACCGCCTGCAGCCCAGCATCAGATATATACCGCCCGCAGCCCAGCATCAGATATATACTGCCCGCAGCCCAGCATCACATATATACCGCCCGCAGCCCAGCATCAGATATATACCGCCCGCAGCCCAGCATCAGATATATACTGCCAGCAGACCGCCCCAACATAAAGTATAAACCGCCCGCAGCCCAGCATCAGATATATAACGCCCGCAGTCTGAGCTACATAGGGAGCACTATTATAGTAGTTATATTCTTGTACATAGGGAGCAGTATTATAGTAGTTATATTCCTGTACATAGGGGCAGTATTATAGTAGTTATATTCTTGTACATAGGGGGCAGTATTATAGTAGTTATATTCTTGTACATAGGGAGCAGTATTATAGTAGTTATATTCTTGTCCATAGGGGGCAGTATTATAGTAGTTATATTCTTGTCCATAGGGGGCAGTATTATAGTAGTTATATTCTTGTACATAGGAGCAGTATTATAGTAGTTATATT
Organism: Eleutherodactylus coqui; assembly: GCF_035609145.1. NCBI lineage: Eukaryota > Metazoa > Chordata > Amphibia > Anura > Eleutherodactylidae > Eleutherodactylus > Eleutherodactylus coqui. Next base: position 176,583,514 of record NC_089845.1, read on the forward strand.
CTTGTACATAGGGGGCAGTATTATAGTAGTTATATTCTTGTACATAGGGGGCAGTATTATAGTAGTTATATTCTTGTACATAGGGGGCAGTATTATAGTAGTTATATTCTTGTACATAGGGGGCAGTATTATAGTAGTTATATTCTTGTACATAGGGGGCAGTATTATATTAGTTATATTCTTGTACATAGGGGGCAGTATTATAGTTGTTATATTCTTGTACATAGGGGCAGTATTATAGTAGTTATATTCTTGTACATAGGAGGCAGTATTATAGCAGTTATATTCTTGTACATAGGAGGCAGTATTATAGCAGTTATATTCTTGTACATAGGAGGCAGTATTATAGTAGTTATGTTCTTGTACATAGGGGGCAGTATTATAGTAGTTATATTCTTGTTCATAGGGGGCAGTATTATAGTAGTTATATTCTTGTACATAGGGGCAGTATTATAGTAGATATATTCTTGTACATAGGAGCAGTATTATAGTAGTTATATTCTTGTACATAGGGGCAGTATTATAGTAGATATATTCTTGTACATAGGAGCAGTATTATAGTAGTTATATTCTTGTGCATAGGAGGCAGTATTATAGTAGTTATATTCTTGTGCATAGGAGGCAGTATTATAGTAGATATATTCTTGTACATAGGAGGCAGTATTATAGTAGTTATATTCTTGTACATAGGAGGCAGTATTATAGTAGTTATATTCTTGTACATAGGGGGCAGTATTATAGTAGTTATATTCTTGTACATAGGAGCAGTATTATAGTAGTTATATTCTTGTACATAGGGGGCAGTATTATAGTAGTTATATTCTTGTACATAGGGAGCAGTATTATAGAAGTTATATTCTTGTACATAGGGAGCAGTATTATAGAAGTTATATTCTTGTACATGGAAGGCAGTATTATAGTAGTTATATTGTTGTACATGGGGGCAGTATTATAGTAGTTATATTCTTGTACATAGGGGGCAGTATTATAGTAGTTATATTCTTGTACATAGGGGGCAGTATTATAGTAGTTATATTCTTGTACATAGGAGCAGTATTATAGTAGTTATATTCTTGTACATAGGGGGCAGTATTATAGTAGATATATTCTTGTACATAGGCGCAGTATTATAGTAGTTATATTCTTGTACATAGGGGCAGTATTATAGTAGATATATTCTTGTATATAGGAGCAGTATTATAGTAGTTATATTCTTGTACATAGGGGGCAGTATTATAGTAGTTATATTCTTGTACATAGGGGGCAGTATTATAGTAGTTATATTCTTGTACATAGGGGGCAGTATTATAGTAGTTATATTCTTGTACATAGGAGCAGTATTATAGTAGTTATATTCTTGTGCATAGGAGGCAGTATTATAGTAGTTATATTCTTGTGCATAGGAGGCAGTATTATAGTAGATATATTCTTGTACATAGGAGGCAGTATTATAGTAGTTATATTCTTGTACATAGGAGGCAGTATTATAGTAGTTATATTCTTGTACATAGGGGGCAGTATTATAGTAGTTATATTCTTGTTCATAGGGGGCAGTATTATAGTAGTTATATTCTTGTACATAGGGGGCAGTATTATAGTAGTTATATTCTTGTACATAGAGGCAGTATTATAGTAGTTATATTCTTGTACATAGGAGGCAGTATTATAGTAGTTATATTCTTGTACATAGAGGCAGTATTATAGTAGTTATATTCTTGTACATAGGGGGCAGTATTATAGTAGTTATATTCTTGTACATAGGAGCAGTATTATAGTAGTTATATTCTTGTACATAGGGGGCAGTATTATAGTAGTTATATTCTTGTACCTAGGGGGCAGTATTATAGTAGTTATATTCTTGTGCATAGGGAGCAGTATTATATTAGTTATATTCTTGTACCTAGGGGGCAGTATTATAGTAGTTATATTGTTGTACATAGAGGCAGTATTATAGTAGTTATATTCTTGTACATAGGGAGCAGTATTATAGTAGTTATATTCTTGTACATAGGAGCAGTATTATAGTAGTTATATTCTTGTACTTAGGGGGCAGTATTATAGTAGTTATATTCTTGTACATAGGAGGCAGTATTATAGTAGTTATATTCTTGTACATAGGGGGCAGTATTATAGTAGTTATATTCTTGTACATAGGGGGCAGTATTATAGTTGTTATATTCTTGTACATAGGGGCAGTATTATAGTAGTTATATTCTTGTACATAGGAGGCAGTATTATAGCAGTTATATTCTTGTACATAGGGCCTGTATTATAGTAGTTATATTCTTGTACATATGGAGCAGTATTATAGTAGTTATATTCTTGTGCATAGGAAGCAGTATTATAGTAGTTATATTCTTGTACATAGGGGGCAGTATTATAATAGTTATATTCCTGTACATAGGGGGCAGTATTACAGTAGTTATATTCATGTACATAGGAGCAGTATTATAGTAGTTATATTCCTGTACATAGGAGGCAGTATTATAGTAGATATATTCTTGTACATAGGGGGCAGTATTATAGTAGTTATATTCTTGTGCATAGGGGGCAGTATTATAGTAGTAATATTCTTGTACATAGGAGCAGTATTATAGTAGTTATATTCCTGTACATAGGAGCAGTATTATAGTGGTTATATTCTTGTACATAGGGGGCAGTATTATAGTAGTTATATTCTTGTACATAGGGGGCAGTATTATAGTAGTTATATTCTTGTGCATAGGGGGCAGTATTATAGTAGTAATATTCTTGTACATAGGGGACAGTATTATAGTAGTTATATTCTTGTACATAGGAGCAGAATTATAGTAGTTATATTCTTGTACATAGGAGCAGTATTATAGTAGTTATATTCTTGTACATAGGAGGCAGTATTATAGTAGATATATTCTTGTACATAGGGGACAGTATTATAGTAGTTATATTCTTGTACATAGGAGGCAGTATTATAGTAGTTATATTCTTGTACATAGGGGGCAGTATTATAGTAGTTATATTCTTGTGCATAGGGGAAAGTATTATAGTAGTTATATTCTTGTACATAGGAGGCAGTATTATAGTAGTTATATTCTCGTACATAGGGGGCAGTATTATAGTAGTTATATTCTTGTACATAGGAGCAGTATTATAGTAGTTATATTCTTGCACATAGGGGGCAGTATTATAGTAGTTATATTCTTGTACCTAGGGGGCAGTATTATAGTAGTTATATTCTTGTGCATAGGGAGCAGTATTATAGTAGTTATATTCTTGTACCTAGGGGGCAGTATTATAGTAGTTATATTGTTGTACATGGGGGCAGTATTATAGTAGTTATATTCTTGTACCTAGGGGGCAGTATTATAGTAGTTATATTGTTGTATATGGAGGCAGTATTATAGTAGTTATATTCTTGTACATAGGGAGCAGTATTATAGTAGTTATATTCTTGTATATAGGAGCAGTATTATAGTAGTTATATTCTTGTACATAGGGGGCAGTATTATAGTAGTTATATTCTTGTACCTAGGGGGCAGTATTATAGTAGTTATATTGTTGTACATGGGGGCAGTATTATAGTAGTTATATTCTTGTACCTAGGGGGCAGTATTATAGAAGTTATATTCTTGTACATAGGGGGCAGTATTATAGTAGTTATATTCTTGTACATAGGAGGCAGTATTATAGTAGTTATATTCTTGTACATAGGGGGCAGTATTATAGTAGTTATATTCTTGTACATAGGGGGCAGTATTATAGTAGTTATATTCTTGTACATAGGGGGCAGTATTATAGTAGTTATATTCGTGTACATAGGAGGCAGTATTATAGTAGTTATATTCTTGTACATAGGGGGCAGTATTATAGTAGTTATATTCTTGTACATAGGAGCAGTATTATAGTAGTTATATTCTTGTACATAGGGGGCAGTATTATAGTAGTTATATTCTTGTTCATAGGGGGCAGTATTATAGTAGTTATATTCTTGTACATAGGGGGCAGTATTATAGTAGTTATATTCTTGTACATAGGGGGCAGTATTATAGTAGTTATATTCTTGTGCACAGGGCCTGTATTATAGTAGTTATATTCTTGTACATAGGGGGCAGTATTATAGTAGTTATATTCTTGTACATAGGAGGTAGTATTATAGTAGTTATATTCTTGTACAGAGGGGGCAGTATTATAGTAGTTATATTCTTGTACATAGGAGGTAGTATTATAGTAGTTATATTCTTGTACATAGGGGGCAGTATTATAGTAGTTATATTCTTGTACATAGGGGCAGTATTATAGTAGTTATATTCTTGTACATAGGGGGCAGTATTATAGTAGTTATATTCTTGTACATAGGAGGCAGTATTATAGTAGTTATTTTCTTGTACAAAGAAGGCAGTATTATAGTAGTTATATTCTTGTACATAGGGGGCAGTATTATAGTAGTTATATTCTTGTACATAGGGGGCAGTATTATAGTAGTTATATTCTTGTACATAGGGGGCAGTATTATAGTAGTTATATTCTTGTACATATGGAACAGTATTATAGTAGTTATATTCTTGTGCATAGGAAGCAGTATTATAGTAGTTATATTCTTGTACATAGGGAGCAGTATTATAGTAGTTATATTCTTGTACATATGGGGCAGTATTATAGTAGTTATATTCTTGTACATAGGGAGCAGTATTATAGTAGTTATATTCTTGTACATAGGCGGCAGTATTATAGTAGTTATATTCTTGTACATAGGAGGCAGTATTATAGTAGTTATATTCTTGTACCTAGGGGGCAGTATTATAGTAGTTATATTGTTGTACATGGGGGCAGTATTATAGTAGTTATATTCTTGTACATAGGGGGCAGTATTATAGTAGTTATATTCTTGTACATAGGGGGCAGTATTATAGTAGTTATATTCTTGTACATAGGGGGCAGTATTATAGTAGTTATATTCTTGTACATAGGAGCAGTATTATAGTAGTTATATTCTTGTACATAGGGGGCAGTATTATAGTAGTTATATTCTTGTACATAGAGGGCAGTATTATAGTAGTTATATTCTTGTACATAGGAGCAGTATTATAGTAGTTATATTCTTGTACATAGAGGCAGTATTATAGTAGTTATATTCTTGTACATGGGGGCAGTATTATAGTAGTTATATTCTTGTACATAGGGGGCAGTATTATAGTAGTTATATTCTTGTACATAGGGGGCAGTATTATAGTAGTTATATTCTTGTACATAGGAGCAGTATTATAGTAGTTATATTCCTGTACATAGGAGCAGTATTATAGTAGTTATATTCTTGTGCATAGGGGGCAGTATTATAGTAGTAATATTCTTGTACATAGGGGACAGTATTATAGTAGTTATATTCTTGTACATAGGAGCAGTATTATAGTAGTTATATTCTTGTACATAGGAGCAGTATTATAGTAGTAATATTCTTGTACATAGGAGCAGTATTATAGTAGTTATATTCCTGTACATAGGAGCAGTATTATAGTAGTTATATTCTCGTGCATAGGGGGCAGTATTATAGTAGTAATATTCTTGTACATAGGGGACAGTATTATAGTAGTTATATTCTTGTACATAGGAGCAGTATTATAGTAGTTATATTCTTGTACATAGGAGGCAGTATTATAGTAGATATATTCTTGTACATAGGGGACAGTATTATAGTAGTTATATTCTTGTACATAGGAGGCAGTATTATAGTAGTTATATTCTTGTACATAGGAGGCAGTATTATAGTAGTTATATTCTTGTACATAGGAGGCAGTATTATAGTAGTTATATTCTTGTACATAGGAGGCAGTATTATAGTAGTTATATTCTTGTGCATAGGGGGCAGTATTATAGTAGTTATATTCTTGTACATAGGAGGCAGTATTATAGTAGTTATATTCTTGTACATAGGGGGCAGTATTATAGTAGTTATATTCTTGTACATAGGAGCAGTATTATAGTAGTTATATTCTTGCACATAGGGGGCAGTATTATAGTAGTTATATTCTTGTACCTAGGGGGCAGTATTATAGTAGTTATATTCTTGTGCATAGGGAGCAGTATTATAGTAGTTATATTCTTGTACCTAGGGGGCAGTATTATAGTAGTTATATTGTTGTACATGGGGGCAGTATTATAGTAGTTATATTCTTGTACCTAGGGAGCAGTATTATAGTAGTTATATTCTTGTACATAGGAGCAGTATTATAGTAGTTATATTCTTGTACATAGGAGCAGTATTATAGTAGTTATATTCTTGTACATAGGGGGCAGTATTATAGTAGTTATATTCTTGTACCTAGGGGGCAGTATTATAGTAGTTATATTGTTGTACATGGGGGCAGTATTATAGTAGTTATATTCTTGTACATAGGGGGCAGTATTATAGTAGTTATATTCTTGTACATAGGGGGCAGTATTATAGTAGTTATATTCTTGTACATAGGGGGCAGTATTATAGTAGTTATATTCTTGTACATAGGAGGCAGTATTATAGTAGTTATATTCTTGTACATAGGGGGCAGTATTATAGTAGTTATATTCTTGTACATAGGGGGCAGTATTATAGTAGTTATATTCTTGTACATAGGGGGCAGTATTATAGTAGTTATATTCTTGTACATAGGAGGCAGTATTATAGTAGTTATATTCTTGTACATAGGGGGCAGTATTATAGTAGTTATATTCTTGTACATAGGAGCAGTATTATAGTAGTTATATTCTTGTACATAGGGGGCAGTATTATAGTAGTTATATTCTTGTTCATAGGGGGCAGTATTATAGTAGTTATATTCTTGTACATAGGGGGCAGTATTATAGTAGTTATATTCTTGTGCATATGGCCTGTATTATAGTAGTTATATTCTTGTACATAGGGGGCAGTATTATAGTAGTTATATTCTTGTGCATAGGGGGCAGTCTTATAGTAAATATATTCTTGTACATAGGGGGCAGTATTATAGTAGTTATATTCTTGTACATAGGGGGCAGTATTATAGTAGTTATATTCTTGTACATAGGGGGCAGTATTATAGTAGTTATATTCTTGTACATAGGAGCAGTATTATAGTAGTTATATTCTTGTACATAGGGGGCAGTATTATAGTAGTTATATTCTTGTACATAGAGGGCAGTATTATAGTATTTATATGCTTGTACATAGGAGCAGTATTATAGTAGTTATATTCTTGTACAGAGGGGGCAGTATTATAGTAGTTATATTCTTGTACATAGGAGGTAGTATTATAGTAGTTATATTCTTGTACAGAGGGGGCAGTATTATAGTAGTTATATTCTTGTACATAGGAGGTAGTATTATAGTAGTTATATTCTTGTACATAGGGGGCAGTATTATAGTAGTTATATTCTTGTACATAGGGGCAGTATTATAGTAGTTATATTCTTGTACATAGGGGGCAGTATTATAGTAGTTATATTCTTGTACATAGGAGGCAGTATTATAGTAGTTATTTTCTTGTACAAAGAAGGCAGTATTATAGTAGTTATATTCTTGTACATAGGGGGCAGTATTATAGTAGTTATATTCTTGTACATAGGGGGCAGTATTATAGTAGTTATATTCTTGTACATAGGGGGCAGTATTATAGTAGTTATATTCTTGTACATATGGAACAGTATTATAGTAGTTATATTCTTGTGCATAGGAAGCAGTATTATAGTAGTTATATTCTTGTACATAGGGAGCAGTATTATAGTAGTTATATTCTTGTACATATGGGGCAGTATTATAGTAGTTATATTCTTGTACATAGGGAGCAGTATTATAGTAGTTATATTCTTGTACATAGGCGGCAGTATTATAGTAGTTATATTCTTGTACATAGGAGGCAGTATTATAGTAGTTATATTCTTGTACCTAGGGGGCAGTATTATAGTAGTTATATTGTTGTACATGGGGGCAGTATTATAGTAGTTATATTCTTGTACATAGGGGGCAGTATTATAGTAGTTATATTCTTGTACATAGGGGGCAGTATTATAGTAGTTATATTCTTGTACATAGGGGGCAGTATTATAGTAGTTATATTCTTGTACATAGGAGCAGTATTATAGTAGTTATATTCTTGTACATAGGGGGCAGTATTATAGTAGTTATATTCTTGTACATAGAGGGCAGTATTATAGTAGTTATATTCTTGTACATAGGAGCAGTATTATAGTAGTTATATTCTTGTACATAGAGGCAGTATTATAGTAGTTATATTCTTGTACATGGGGGCAGTATTATAGTAGTTATATTCTTGTACATAGGGGGCAGTATTATAGTAGTTATATTCTTGTACATAGGGGGCAGTATTATAGTAGTTATATTCTTGTACATAGGAGCAGTATTATAGTAGTTATATTCCTGTACATAGGAGCAGTATTATAGTAGTTATATTCTTGTGCATAGGGGGCAGTATTATAGTAGTAATATTCTTGTACATAGGGGACAGTATTATAGTAGTTATATTCTTGTACATAGGAGCAGTATTATAGTAGTTATATTCTTGTACATAGGAGCAGTATTATAGTAGTAATATTCTTGTACATAGGAGCAGTATTATAGTAGTTATATTCCTGTACATAGGAGCAGTATTATAGTAGTTATATTCTCGTGCATAGGGGGCAGTATTATAGTAGTAATATTCTTGTACATAGGAGCAGTATTATAGTAGTTATATTCTTGTACATAGGAGGCAGTATTATAGTAGATATATTCTTGTACATAGGAGGCAGTATTATAGTAGATATATTCTTGTACATAGGGGACAGTATTATAGTAGTTATATTCTTGTACATAGGAGGCAGTATTATAGTAGTTATATTCTTGTACATAGGAGGCAGTATTATAGTAGTTATATTCTTGTACATAGGAGGCAGTATTATAGTAGTTATATTCTTGTGCATAGGGGGCAGTATTATAGTAGTTATATTCTTGTACATAGGAGGCAGTATTATAGTAGTTATATTCTTGTACATAGGGGGCAGTATTATAGTAGTTATATTCTTGTACATAGGAGCAGTATTATAGTAGTTATATTCTTGCACATAGGGGGCAGTATTATAGTAGTTATATTCTTGTACCTAGGGGGCAGTATTATAGTAGTTATATTCTTGTGCATAGGGAGCAGTATTATAGTAGTTATATTCTTGTACCTAGGGGGCAGTATTATAGTAGTTATATTGTTGTACATGGGGGCAGTATTATAGTAGTTATATTCTTGTACCTAGGGAGCAGTATTATAGTAGTTATATTCTTGTACATAGGAGCAGTATTATAGTAGTTATATTCTTGTACATAGGGGGCAGTATTATAGTAGTTATATTCTTGTACCTAGGGGGCAGTATTATAGTAGTTATATTGTTGTACATGGGGGCAGTATTATAGTAGTTATATTCTTGTACATAGGGGGCAGTATTATAGTAGTTATATTCTTGTACATAGGGGGCAGTATTATAGTAGTTATATTCTTGTACATAGGGGGCAGTATTATAGTAGTTATATTCTTGTACATAGGAGGCAGTATTATAGTAGTTATATTCTTGTACATAGGGGGCAGTATTATAGTAGTTATATTCTTGTACATAGGGGGCAGTATTATAGTAGTTATATTCTTGTACATAGGGGGCAGTATTATAGTAGTTATATTCTTGTACATAGGAGGCAGTATTATAGTAGTTATATTCTTGTACATAGGGGGCAGTATTATAGTAGTTATATTCTTGTACATAGGAGCAGTATTATAGTAGTTATATTCTTGTACATAGGGGGCAGTATTATAGTAGTTATATTCTTGTTCATAGGGGGCAGTATTATAGTAGTTATATTCTTGTACATAGGGGGCAGTATTATAGTAGTTATATTCTTGTGCATATGGCCTGTATTATAGTAGTTATATTCTTGTACATAGGGGGCAGTATTATAGTAGTTATATTCTTGTGCATAGGGGGCAGTCTTATAGTAAATATATTCTTGTACATAGGGGGCAGTATTATAGTAGTTATATTCTTGTACATAGGGGGCAGTATTATAGTAGTTATATTCTTGTACATAGGGGGCAGTATTATAGTAGTTATATTCTTGTACATAGGAGCAGTATTATAGTAGTTATATTCTTGTACATAGGGGGCAGTATTATAGTAGTTATATTCTTGTACATAGAGGGCAGTATTATAGTATTTATATGCTTGTACATAGGAGCAGTATTATAGTAGTTATATTCTTGTACATAGAGGCAGTATTATAGTAGTTATATTCTTGTACATGGGGGCAGTATTATAGTAGTTATATTCTTGTACATAGGGGGCAGTATTATAGTAGTTATATTCTTGTACATAGGGGGCAGTATTATAGTAGTTATATTCTTGTACATAGGAGGCAGTATTATAGTAGTTATATTCTTGTACATAGGGGGCAGTATTATAGTAGTTATATTCTTGTACATAGGGGGCAGTATTATAGTAGTTATATTCTTGTTCATAGGGGGCAGTATTATAGTAGTTATATTCTTGTACATAGGGGGCAGTATTATAGTAGTTATATTCTTGTACATAGGGGGCAGTATTATAGTAGTTATATTCTTGTGCATAGGGCCTGTATTATAGTAGTTATATTCTTGTACATAGGGGGCAGTATTATAGTAGTTATATTCTTGTACATAGGAGGTAGTATTATAGTAGTTATATTCTTGTACATAGGGGGCAGTATTATAGTAGTTATATTCTTGTTCATAGGGGGCAGTATTATAGTAGTTATATTCTTGTACATAGGGGGCAGTATTATAGTAGTTATATTCTTGTATATAGGGGGCAGTATTATAGTAGTTATATTCTTGTGCATAGGGCCTGTATTATAGTAGTTATATTCTTGTACATAGGGGGCAGTATTATAGTAGTTATATTCTTGTACATAGGAGGTAGTATTATAGTAGTTATATTCTTGTACATAGGGGGCAGTATTATAGTAGTTATATTCTTGTACATAGGAGGCAGTATTATAGTAGTTATTTTCTTGTACAAAGAAGGCAGTATTATAGTAGTTATATTCTTGTACATATGGAGCAGTATTATAGTAGTTATATTCTTGTGCATAGGAGGCAGTATTATAGTAGTTATATTCTTGTACATAGGGGGCAGTATTATAGTAGTTATATTCTTGTACATAGGGAGCAGTATTATAGTAGTTATATTCTTGTACATAGGGGGCAGTATTATAGTAGTTATATTCTTGTACATAGGGGCAGTATTATAGTAGTTATATTCTTGTTCATAGGGGGCAGTATTATAGTAGTTATATTCTTGTACATAGGGGGCAGTATTATAGCAGTTATATTCTTGTATATTGGGGAGCAGTATTATAGTAATTATATTCTTGTACATAGGGGCAGTATTATAGTAGTTATATTCTTGTACACAGGGGGCAGTATTATAGTAGTTATATACTTGTACACAGGGGGTAGTATTATAGTAGTTGTATTCTTGTACATAGGGGGCAGTATTATAGTAGTTATATTCTTGTACATAGGAGGCAATTTTTATTGGTAAAAAACATACAAGAAATAAACAATACATTTCTTCCAGAAATATTAACACAAAGAATTATGTAACAATATACATGCCTATAAAAAAAGGAAACAAAACGGAACAAACAAAAACACTTTAAACAACTTTAACTTAGTTAGAGTCCATTGCTGTTAAGGGGATAGAGAAAGAATAAATTAAATGTAGTTTCCAAACATAACACAGGGTTGCCTACATACAACTATCCCCACATTAATAAATATGTATATTTCGCCACAATTCAGAGTTTTTAGTGTTTTTGTAAACTTCTAAGTTTTTCACCCAAGTCAATTCGGACAGAATAAGGTTCACTGCTGACATGTGATCAAATGACTCATTATGGATCGACACTCTTGTTCTGGTGTGCCAGTGGTAATATTTGATGATGGTAATAATTATATACATGGTCTCTTGGTTGATGCCATTTACATTTGATGGTACTCCGTAGATAATATCTGGGTATTTTAGAGACTGCAGCCTGGGTAATCTTAGCTTGCTGGATATTTTCTTCCATATTTGTTTCCCTCCCCAGCACTCAGATATAAAGTGTGCCATTGTCTCCTCCTGCAGACAACCCAAAGGACACTTCCTATCTGATACGCTCAAGCATTTTAGGTTCCCTCTGACATAGAGCTTCCCGTGAAATGACAGCCAAGCAATATCAAAAAACTTAGCAGGGAGTCTCACTCCATTGAGAAATCTCAAACTCTTCTGCATGGTTGCAGTCGTACAGTCTTTTAGAATTGGATATAAGCAAAAAAAAGACCTGCATACACTGAAATATAAGTCCTTCCTGCTCTTACTTGTTATAAAGGACTTGGCTATACCCCATTTTTTCAGACACCTAAGTCCATAGCCTAGATACTGGGGAAGGTAGTCACGAGTCCATCTCCCCCTCTTGAGACTGCCGCCTCGCATCCAAGATTCTGCAAAAGGCAATATCCAATCCCTGATACTGTTTACCCACGTGGAACTATCGTTTGAGTCCAGGTTTCCAAAATTTACTTTTAAAAACATGGAGTCAAAGAACACTCTTGGATTTAACATATCCAGCCCACCCTCTCTCCGCCGTAGGTAGGTTATCCCTCTTTTTATTGGATTCAACCTGTTCCCCCAAAGGAGCTGAAAAAACAGGCTAAAGAGTCTAGCCGAGAAGGATTCTGGCAAGGGAAAAACAACCGAAATGTACAAAAAGACAGGCACCAGGTAAGTCTTCAACATTTTAACCCTTTCTCTATAGGTCAGCTTCCAGTTTTTCCATCGCTGAACCTTTGCATTTCCGGTTTCCAACTTCTCCTCCCAATTTAGTTTGGCACTATCCTCCCTCCCAAACTTAACCCCTAAGATTTTAATATAGGTGGAGGCTTTCACAAACTGTGGCAGATCAAAATCAGGATCACTATTCAATGTCCAAAGAGCTTGACTCTTTTCAAGGTTGACCAGAGACCCTGAGGCCTCTGAGAAGCGTCTGATTGCAACCGATAACATCTGTACCTCTTGAGGCCCAGATATCACCACTGTTACATCATCCGCATAGGCGACAACTCTCAGAGGCAAGCAGCGGGGGACTGGTACCCCCCGAAAATCACACCTCTGCAGTGACCTCAGGAACGGGTCGATGGCAAAAACATACAGCAGTGGACTCAAGGGACAACCTTGCCTCACCCCCGCCTCAACTCCAAAAGTGTCACCCTGCCAACCGTTGATCAGAGGAAAGCTCTCCGCCTCACGATATAAAGTTTTCAGCCAATCAACAAATTGTCCAGGAATACCATACTTTGACAAAGTGGCCCATAGGTACTCATGATCTACTCTGTCGAAGGCTTTAGCCTGGTCAAGACTCACAATGTATCTCCCACACCCAAGAGCTTTACATCTCTCAAACATTTCCCTTATGGAGATAACTGCTCCAGAGATGTTCCGCCCTTTTACTGTGCCGAACTGACAGCCTGCCAACAGTGCCGGGGACAAACAGACTAATCTACAAAACATAATCTTTGCCAGAATCTTCCTGTCAACATTCAAGAGGGCAATCGGCCTCCAATTCTTGATGTCGCTAGGCTCCTTACCTTTGGACAGCAGAATCAATGAGGAGACTCTCATGGATGGAGGCAGCAGGTGATTTTCTAGACAAGTTTTGTATACATCCACAAGGATTGGAGCCAGGAGGTCTCTAAACTTCTTATAAAATTCTGCTGTTATACCATCAGGACCTGGTGCCTTCTTTAGATGTAACTTATTTATAGCCTCCTTAACCTCCTCCACCGTTAATTCTGCTGTCAAAGGAGAAAAGTCCAGATCATCAGTATCAGGGATTGGAGTTGCCTCCAAGAATTGAGTCATCTTCTCTTTATCCAAAACCTTCCTCTGAAACAAGTCAGCATAGTAAGATCTCACCACACCCTGGATTCCCTCCCGAGATTTCTGCAGAATGCCCTGGGAGTCAGTGAGACCTGCAACCACCTTGTTTGCCACTCGCTCCCGGCAGTTCTCAAAGGGATCAGGTGCCCCTAAGGACCCATAATCCCGTTCAAGAACCAAGGATGTATACCGGTTGTACTGATACTGCCTTATCTCAGATTTCAGTTGGCTGATCTTTTGTTGGTCATCCTCACCCGCCGAATAAAGTGACTCTAATTCTTTACGCAGCTTGAGATACTGGCTATACTTACTCTTCCCTTTCTTTACTGACAGTCTCCGCAATAGGGATCTGATCTCCTCCTTGACGTCCTCCCACCAGTCTGCCATGTTGTCATAAAAGTCCACTCTCTCTAGTTGGTTCTGAATAAGAGAGTGAACCATATTCTGAACATGAACATCATCCAATAGACTAGAATTAACTTTCCATAATCCTCGACCAACATCAGGACGCTCAGTGACTCCTAAGCAGAAACACAAGGCTCTATGGTCTGAGTAAGGGACGGTTTTCTCACCTATCCCGCTAACTGTTTCAGTAGGATTCACAAAGGCAAAATCTATCCTACTTCTTCTGTCAGCACAGGAATATGTGAACTGTGGCCTCCGACCACCCTGTGTGAACACATCACTCAAGCCGGCTTGCAAAACTATTTTGTTTAAGACCTTGGAGTCTCTAGTCACTGTTCGCCCTGAGGATCTGTCAGCTGATGTCCTGGCAACATTAAAATCCCCAGCCATTATCACGGGTACCGAGGTAAAGAGATATTGCTTCACTTCTTCAAACAACTGAATTCTGTCTGTCACTGTCTGTGGGCCATAGATATTAATGAGCCGGAGCCTTCTACCATGGATGGTGACTTCCAGAACCAAGCATCTTCCCATAGTCACCTCCGTTAACCTATGGACAGTCACATTATTAGTGTTAAATAGTATCGCTACTCCGGCATAAGGCTCCACAGCCAGTGACCAGAAAGAAGGACCAGACCGCCATTCTCTCTCAGCCTCACGTATGAGCCCTAATGTGGTCAGATGTGTCTCCTGTAAGAAGTAGACATCTGCATCTAGATATCTGAGATGGTCATATACAGCATGTCTCGTTCTCTTTACTTTAATGCTATTCACATTGCTTGATGTAATTTTTAATGTGAAGCCCGCCATCATAATGCAACACCAAAAGAGCAGAAAAATAGATGCCATCATCACATGTCTGTATCTGAGCCATCCTGTGCACCGCCGGTCTCCATATCAGACTCTACATTACAGAGTTTCCTTTTTGGTGGAGGATGGTCCTCCGTGTCCCCATCACACTCTTTGTCTATTCTTTTAAGCTCTTGCTCATAATCACCATCTGATTCTGATAGAACGTCATATCTATTACATAGCACCATAACACCAGTGTCATTACTGCCCGTTTTCTTGGCCTTTTGGTCACTGCTATAGTCTCTCTCTGGCTTACGGGAGGACTTGTTTTTTTTCCTCTTGCTCTGTGTATTTTGACGTTCTTCAGATACAGATGGTGGCATAGAAGTCGCCTGTGGCTGCTGCTGGCCCTGATGGACAACCTCTACATCCTCCTGAACCCTCACTGAGGGCTGCGGTTCTGTTGCTGCATTACTCACTGAGGGCTGCGGTTCTGTTGCTGCATTACCTGACCCCTGCTGGACCTCTTGCCTTGTAAGTATTGCCCCTGACATCAGAGCCTCCTCCTCTTCTTCAGCATCTGCCCCCCCCACAAGCTCCTCCTCAGGAAGCTCCTTGCAGATGTTGTGCCAGGCGTCTGGGCAATCTCTATGAGAATGGCCGACATTTCCACACAGATTGCATCGGATATTGTGGCAGTCTGCACTTACATGGCCGACCTCACCGCATAGATTACACTTTACCACCGTGCAGATACTCGCCACATGACCCACCTTGCCACATTTAAAACACTTACGAGGCTGGCCAGGATAAAAGCAGACACCCCTCTCCCTGCCAATAAAGAAGGAGTTGGGCAAATGCAGTGTAATGTTGTTATGTTGGCGCAGTTTGACGAGAGCCTTCCATCCACCAGTCCAGATGCCATCAGAGTCCCTGTTCTTGATCAGGTCAGACACCAGGTCACAGTGCCTCCGGAGCCACACCACAATGTCTTGGGGGGGAACAGACTCATTCCAGAAGATGACATTAACAGTAACTGTATCTGGCTTGGAAATTGGAATGAATATGAATTTATTCCACCCGTCTGTGTCCCTGAACTTGGGGAAGTGGGCCCAGAACCTATCCAGGTTGGACATGAGCTTAAAGCTTATATCATATCCCTGCCGGTCTGGTAGATTAATCACTGCCAAGATGTCTGCTGGCACAAACCCCATCTGGTGGCACAGGAGTTCCCGGATCACAAACCTCCTATCTGGAAGGTCTTCTTTAGCGCCTCTGTGCTTGAACCTCACCACATTCCTCCTCTTAAATGCCTGACCAGTATAGTTAGCACTAGAGGTGAAAGATGGCGCACCGCGGCTCCAGGCATTCCTGGGAGGGTCCCGCCGGGTTTCACTGCCCGGGTTTACAGGGTGAGTGACTGCTGATGGGGGAACAGTCACACCTTGTGTAGGTAGAGGGGGAAAATTCTGGACATTATTCTGCACATTATCCTCAGACCAGTCCACCTGTATGTCATCTCCTGACTGTTCTATGTCCCACACAGACTGGGAGCTCCCAGCAGGTACATCAGGATGACTATCCCCAGTTGGTTCCCCTGCAGTAGAGCTCTGCTGTGTTACCTTATCGTCCAGCTGCTCAGCCGTGCTCTCTGGGACTTGTGGTACTTCCGCTGACTCCTGAGGCCCATGCTCCTGCTCAGGGATGGCTGCAGACATATTGCCCTGCTGCTCGGCCATGCTTTCTGGGACTTGTGGTACCTCTGCTGACTCCTGAGGCCCATGCCCCTGCTCAGGGGTAGCTGCAGACTCTTGAGGCTGTTCCTGTATTTTAGCAGGCTTGTATATCTCTTTTCCTTGGAATGAGAAGCTTGCTGGATTTAGTATGGGTCTTGTCACCTGCTGGTGGTCAATTGTGGAGGTAGGTGAATGATACAGAGATTCTGAGGACTTGGATGGTGGTTCACAAATGCGCTTTTGCGCCATAAATCGTTCTTGGTTCCTGTATGTTTCCGCCAGTGGTCCCATTCTCTGCAGGATACAGTCCATCTCTGTGACCACGGTGGCGAGGTCCAGGCCGAGTGCATGAAGGTTCTGCACATAGCGGGCCTCATCGTCTGGATTCACAGTCTTCATCTTGTAGATACAATCTATCTCCAGCTGCAGTAACTGCTTTTGTTTCAGTAACTTCTCCATCTTCTTCACCAGATCTGGGATCTCCTCTGCCAGCAGCAGCTCAGGTGCCGTCTCTCTTGCTTGCTGTCTTGGCTGAGGGGGCTTCTCAGGCTGTTTGCTGTCAGCAGACCCCTTCTGTTTTCCCATTCCTGTTCTCAGGGATCCTCCACCGGCTGCAGTCTGACTGTCAGGTGCTGCACTTGCATTGTACCCTCCAACCATTTTGGGAATAATGGGGGATTTTACTGCAGACTTTGTTTGCATCACATCCACAGACTTCCCAGCACTTTTACTGCTCCCGCTGCCATACTGCGATCTTGTGCGGCCTGGGCACGACATGCTGGTGACCACTTCATCCTGCCGCAGGTTTTCCTGCAATGTTTGCCTCTCCAGGGATGTTCTACGCTGTCTGTGGGCTGGAGGGGTCAGCTGCACACCTGCTGCATGTGCTGCACTCTGCCTTTCCACTGTGGAACCTGCTGCATGTGCTGCACTTTGTTTTCCTGCTGGGCCACCTGCTGCATGTGCTGCACTCGGCCTTCCTGCTGGGACACCTTGTTCGCTCTGCTTTACACCTTTCATATTTGCAATAAAGGTAACTTTTTCTGCGTCACTTACTTGTGCCGGAAGCTGTGTGCCGCGGCCGGCAGACTGTATAGCTCCACTCTTCTTAGCTGCTCCTGGTGTTTCTTTTACATTACTCACTTCCAATTCTCCATATTCCTTCTTTGTACTTGTAGTACATCCATTCTCCCCTTCTCTTTGCTCAAACACCTTCCTTGGGCTTGTATCCATGCTTGAAAGTACTGTGGCATTGTCTCGCACCACCGGCCTGGAAGCCTGGGCCTTGCTTGGGGAGCTTCCCCGCCCAGGGAGGCCCCTCCCTGGGCTAGCTCCAGACATCAGGAGAACCACCAACACACAACCTCTCAGCTAGGAGGCAGGATTATAGTAGTTATATTCTTTTACATAGGGGGCAGTAATATTGTAGTTATATACTTGTACACAGGGGGTAGTATTGTAGTAGTTATATTCTTGTACATAGGGGGCAGTATTATAGTAGTTATATTCTTGTACATAGGAGGCAGTATTATAGTAGTTATATTCTTGTACATAGGGGGCAGTATTATAGTAGTTATATTCTTGTACATAGGAGCAGTATTATAGTAGTTATATTCTTGTACATAGAGGGCAGTATTATAGTAGTTATATTCTTGTTCATAGGGGGCAGTATTAGAGTAGTTATATTCTTGTACATAGGGGGCAGTATTATAGTAGTTATATTCTTGTACATAGGGGGCAGTATTATAGTAGTTATATTCTTGTGCATAGGGCCTGTATTATAGTAGTTATATTCTTGTACATAGGGGGCAGTATTATAGTAGTTATATTCTTGTACATAGGAGGTAGTATTATAGTAGTTATATTCTTGTACAGAGGGGGTAGTATTATAGTAGTTATATTCTTGTACATAGGAGGTAGTATTATAGTAGTTATATTCTTGTACATAGGGGGCAGTATTATAGTAGTTATATTCTTGTACATAGGGGCAGTATTATAGTAGTTATATTCTTGTACATAGGGGGCAGTATTATAGTAGTTATATTCTTGTACAAAGAAGGCAGTATTATAGTAGTTATATTCTTGTACATAGGGGGCAGTATTATAGTAGTTATATTCTTGTACATAGGAGCAGTATTATAGTAGTTATATTCTTGTACATAGGGGGCAGTATTATAGTAGTTATATTCTTGTACATAGGAGCAGTATTATAGTAGTTATATTCTTGTACAAAGAAGGCAGTATTATAGTAGTTATATTCTTGTACATAGGGGGCAGTATTATAGTAGTTATATTCTTGTACATAGGGGGCAGTATTATAGTAGTTATATTCTTGTACATAGGGGGCAGTATTATAGTAGTTATATTCTTGTACATATGGAACAGTATTATAGTAGTTATATTCTTGTGCATAGGAAGCAGTATTATAGTAGTTATATTCTTGTACATAGGGAGCAGTATTATAGTAGTTATATTCTTGTACATAGGAGCAGTATTATAGTAGTTATATTCTTGTACATAGGGGGCAGTATTATAGTAGTTATATTCTTGTACCTAGGGGGCAGTATTATAGTAGTTATATTGTTGTACATGGGGGCAGTATTATAGTAGTTATATTCTTGTACATAGGGGGCAGTATTATAGTAGTTATATTCTTGTACATAGGGGGCAGTATTATAGTAGTTATATTCTTGTACATAGGGGGCAGTATTATAGTAGTTATATTCTTGTACATAGGAGGCAGTATTATAGTAGTTATATTCTTGTACATAGGGGGCAGTATTATAGTAGTTATATTCTTGTACATAGGAGCAGTATTATAGTAGTTATATTCTTGTACATAGGGGGCAGTATTATAGTAGTTATATTCTTGTACATAGAGGGCAGTATTATAGTAGTTATATTCTTGTACATAGGAGCAGTATTATAGTAGTTATATTCTTGTACATAGAGGCAGTATTATAGTAGTTATATTCTTGTACATGGGGGCAGTATTATAGTAGTTATATTCTTGTACATAGGGGGCAGTATTATAGTAGTTATATTCTTGTACATAGGGGGCAGTATTATAGTAGTTATATTCTTGTACATAGGAGCAGTATTATAGTAGTTATATTCCTGTACATAGGAGCAGTATTATAGTAGTTATATTCTTGTGCATAGGGGGCAGTATTATAGTAGTAATATTCTTGTACATAGGGGACAGTATTATAGTAGTTATATTCCTGTACATAGGAGCAGTATTATAGTAGTTATATTCTTGTACATAGGAGCAGTATTATAGTAGTAATATTCTTGTACGTAGAGGGCAGTATTATAGTAGTTATATTCTTGTACATAGGAGCAGTATTATAGTAGTAATATTCTTGTACATAGGAGCAGTATTATAGTAGTTATATTCCTGTACATAGGAGCAGTATTATAGTAGTTATATTCTTGTGCATAGGGGGCAGTATTATAGTAGTAATATTCTTGTACATAGGAGCAGTATTATAGTAGTTATATTCTTGTACATAGGAGCAGTATTATAGTAGTAATATTCTTGTACATAGGAGCAGTATTATAGTAGTTATATTCCTGTACATAGGAGCACTATTATAGTAGTTATATTCTTGTGCATAGGGGGCAGTATTATAGTAGTAATATTCTTGTACATAGGGGACAGTATTATAGTAGTTATATTCTTGTACATAGGAGCAGTATTATAGTTGTTATATTCTTGTACATAGGAGCAGTATTATAGTAGTTATATTCTTGTACATAGGAGGCAGTATTATAGTCGATATATTCTTGTACATAGGGGACAGTATTATAGTAGTTATATTCTTGTACATAGGAGGCAGTATTATAGTAGTTATATTCTTGTACATAGGAGGCAGTATTATAGTAGTTATATTCTTGTACATAGGGGGCAGTATTATAGTAGTTATATTCTTGTGCATAGGGGGCAGTATTATAGTAGTTATATTCTTGTACATAGGAGGCAGTATTATAGTAGTTATATTCTTGTACATAGGGGGCAGTATTATAGTAGTTATATTCTTGTACATAGGAGCAGTATTATAGTAGTTATATTCTTGTACATAGGGGGCAGTATTATAGTAGTTATATTCTTGTACCTAGGGGGCAGTATTATAGTAGTTATATTCTTGTGCATAGGGAGCAGTATTATAGTAGTTATATTCTTGTACCTAGGGGGCAGTATTATAGTAGTTATATTGTTGTACATGGAGGCAGTATTATAGTAGTTATATTCTTGTACATAGGGAGCAGTATTATAGTAGTTATATTCTTGTACATAGGAGCAGTATTATAGTAGTTATATTCTTGTACATAGGGGGCAGTATTATAGTAGTTATATTCTTGTACCTAGGGGGCAGTATTATAGTAGTTATATTGTTGTACATGGGGGCAGTATTATAGTAGTTATATTCTTGTACATAGGGGGCAGTATTATAGTAGTTATATTCTTGTACATAGGGGGCAGTATTATAGTAGTTATATTCTTGTACATAGGAGGCAGTATTATAGTAGTTATATTCTTGTACATAGGGGGCAGTATTATAGTAGTTATATTCTTGTACATAGGGGGCAGTATTATAGTAGTTATATTCTTGTACATAGGGGGCAGTATTATAGTAGTTTTATTCTTGTACATAGGAGGCAGTATTATAGTAGTTATATTCTTGTACATAGGGGGCAGTATTATAGTAGTTATATTCTTGTACATATTGGGCAGTATTATAGTAGTTATATTCTTGTTCATAGGGGGCAGTATTATAGTAGTTATATTCTTGTACATAGGGGGCAGTATTATAGTAGTTATATTCTTGTGCATATGGCCTGTATTATAGTAGTTATATTCTTGTACATAGGGGGCAGTATTATAGTAGTTATATTCTTGTGCATAGGGCCTGTATTATAGTAGTTATATTCTTGTACATAGGGGGCAGTATTATAGTAGTTATATTCTTGTACATAGGAGGCAGTATTATAGTAGTTATATTCTCGTACATAGGGGGCAGTATTATAGTAGTTATATTCTTGTACATAGGAGCAGTATTATAGTTGTTATATTCTTGTACATAGGAGCAGTATTATAGTAGTTATATTCTTGTACATAGGAGGCAGTATTATAGTCGATATATTCTTGTACATAGGGGACAGTATTATAGTAGTTATATTCTTGTACATAGGAGGCAGTATTATAGTAGTTATATTCTTGTACATAGGAGGCAGTATTATAGTAGTTATATTCTTGTACATAGGGGGCAGTATTATAGTAGTTATATTCTTGTGCATAGGGGGCAGTATTATAGTAGTTATATTCTTGTACATAGGAGGCAGTATTATAGTAGTTATATTCTTGTACATAGGGGGCAGTATTATAGTAGTTATATTCTTGTACATAGGAGCAGTATTATAGTAGTTATATTCTTGTACATAGGGGGCAGTATTATAGTAGTTATATTCTTGTACATAGAGGGCAGTATTATAGTAGTTATATTCTTGTACATAGAGGGCAGTATTATAGTAGTTATATTCTTGTACATAGGGGGCAGTATTATAGTAGTTATATTCTTGTACATAGAAGGTAGTATTATAGTAGTTATATTCTTGTACATAGGGGGCAGTATTATAGTAGTTATATTCTTGTACATAGGGGGCAGTATTATAGTAGTTATATTCTTGTACATAGGGGGCAGTATTATAGTAGTTATATTCTTGTACATAGGAGGCAGTATTATAGTAGTTATATTCTTGTACATAGGGGCAGTATTATAGTAGTTATATTCTTGTACATAGGAGGTAGTATTATAGTAGTTATATTCTTGTACATAGGGGCAGTATTATAGTAGTTATATTCTTGTACATAGGAGGTAGTATTATAGTAGTTATATTCTTGTACATAGAAGGCAGTATTATAGTAGTTATATTCTTGTACACAGGAGGCAGTATTATAGTAGTTATATTCTTGTACATAGGGAGCAGTATTATAGTAGTTATATTCTTGTACATAGGGGGCAGTATTATAGTAGTTATATTCTTGTACATAGGGGGCAGTATTATAGTAGTTATATTCTTGTACATAGGGGGCAGTATTATAGTAGTAATATTCTTGTACATAGGGGCAGTATTATAGTAGTGTTATTCTTGTACATAGGAGGCAGTATTATAGTAGTAATATTCTTGTACATTGGGGCAGTATTATAGTAGTTATATTCTTGTACATAGGAGGCAGTATTATAGTAGTTATATTCTTGTACATAGGGGGCAGTATTATAGTAGTCATATTCTTGTACATAGGGGCAGTATTATAGTAGTTATATTCTTGTACATAGGGGGCAGTATTATAGTAGTTATATTCTTGTACATAGGGGGCAGTATTATAGTAGTTATATTCTTGTACATAGGAGGCAGTATTATAGTAGTTATATTCTTGTACATAGGAAGCAGTATTATAGTAGTTATATTCTTGTACATAGGAGGCTGTATTATAGTAGTTATATTCTTGTACATAGGGGCAGTATTATAGTAGTTATATTCTTGTACATAGGGGGCAGTATTATAGTAGTTATATTCTTGTACATAGGGGGCAGTATTATAGTAGTTATATTCTTGTACATATGGGGCAGTATTATAGTAGTTATATTCTTGTACATAGGAGCAGTATTATAGTAGTTATATTCTTGTACATAGGGGGCAGTATTATAGTAGTTATATTCTTGTACATAGGGGGCAGTATTATAGTAGTTATATTCTTGTACATAGGGGGCAGTATTATAGTAGTTATATTCTTGTACATAGGGGGCAGTATTATAGTAGTTATATTCTTGGACATAGGGGGCAGTATTATAGTAGTTATATTCTTGTACATAGGAGGCAGTATTATAGTAGTCATATTCTTGTACCTAGGGGGCAGTATTATAGTAGTTATATTCTTGTACATAGGAGGCAGTATTATAGTAGTTATATTCTTGTACATAGGGGGCAGTATTATAGTAGTTATATTCTTGTACATAGGGGGCAGTATTATAGTAGTCATATTCTTGTACCTAGGGGGCAGTATTATAGTAGTTATATTCTTGTACATAGGAGGCAGTATTATAGTAGTTATATTCTTGTACATAGGGGGCAGTATTATAGTAGTTATATTCTTGTACATAGGGGGCAGTATTATAGTAGTTATATTCTTGTACATAGGGGGCAGTATTATAGTAGTTATATTCTTGTAGATAGGGGGCAGTATTATAGTAGGTATATTCTTGTATATAGGGGGCAGTATTATAGTAGTTATATTCTTGTATATAGGGAGCAGTATTATAGTAGTTGTTAAACTGCATTTTAGGATTTTGGGTTATGTGCTTCCACCTCTTCTTTTAAGTAGTCAGTAATCATTGTTTTGTAATGTAAATGCCTTTCTCATCAGATCGCAATTGTGTCGCTACTCCAGTTTTTCAGCTGGTGGCGGCTGATTTTGCACTACTGGAACTGGTTTTGATGCAATTCGTTAATGAAGAGCCAAGTAGGTACGTGTCGTGTCATGCTGGCCTGGGCTGTGCCGCTTCTTCTTTGCTCTGCTGCAGAGTCTCTTGGTATCATATTCTGTTTATTAGTTCCTGATATTGTCTTGCCTAATCTGTTGTAACAAGTACTTACTGTTTGAAGGGAGGTGGCTCTTATCTTTTGCTTTTGTAATAATTGCAGCATTTAAAAATTTAATTTTTATTAATTTAAAGGCTTCATAACTTTTTGTAGTTTAAAGAAAAACAATACATGGGATCTTACGCTTTATTAATCATCATTATTGATCATTAATTATCCATCCATCCATCCATCATGTACATAAAGCTCCCAGATCCCATGAGGCTCCATAGAGGGTGACATGTCATCCATCCATCATGTACATAAAGTTCCCAGATCCCATGAGGCTCCATAGAAGGTGACATATCATCCATCCATCATGTACATAAAGCTCCCAGATCCCATGAGGCTCAATAAACAGTGACATATCATCCATCCATTATGTATATAAAGCTCCCAGATCCCATGAGGCTCCATAGAAGGTGACATATCATCCATCCATCATGTACATAAAGCTCCCAGATCCCATGAGGCTCAATAAACAGTGACATATCATCCATCCATCATGTACATAACGCTCCCAGATCCCATGAGGCTCCATAGAAGGTGACATATCATCCATCCATCATGTACATAAAGCTCCCAGATCCCATGAGGCTCCATAGAGGGTGACATATCATCCATCCATCATGTACATAAAGCTCCCAGATCCCATGAGGCTCCATAGAAGGTGACATATCATCCATCCATCATGTACATAAAGCTCCCAGATCCCATGAGGCTCTATAAACAGTGACATATCATCCATCCATCATGTACATAAAGCTCCCAGATCCCATGAGGCTCCATAGAAGGGGACATATCATCCATCCATCATGTACATAAAGCTCCCAGATCCCATGAGGCTTTATAAACAGTGACATATCATCCATCCATCATGTACATAAAGCTCCCAGATCCCATGAGGCTTTCCCTCCTAACTGTTCCTCAAGCGTTACATTCTTCTAATAAAAGAATTACATATAAAGGATTTTAACTTTTTAAAAGTCGTAAAACATAAAAAAATATCTAACCCTGATTTCACCCCAATCATACTGACTTGTAGAATTCAAATGACATGTAAAAAGCCAAAACATTGCACATTTGCATTTTTTTCTATTTCATTCCACTTCTCAATTCATAATATGGTGCCGTAAAAGATACAAGTCACCTTGGAAAAAACTGGCCCTCATACGGCTCTTCAGATAAAAAACGGACAATTATGGATCTTGAAATGCAAAGATGGAAACATTGAGAAGCTGAAAATGGTAGTTATAGGGTTCACGATAGCAATTCATACTGCAAATTTCAGGAAATCTACTCAGCGCTAAGATGTTCCCAGAACATGATTGCCAAAGTACATCTTTAGTTACCCATTAAAGGGGTTGTGCTGCTGTAAACTCTTCATGATTCATGCTAAGAATAGCTCATCATACAGGGACCCTGAAAAGGTAACACTACCCACCACCAAGAACACTACTCACCGCCGAAAGCATTAACCACCGCCGAAAGCATTAACCACCGCCGAAAACACTACCCATCGCCGAAAGCATCAACCACAGCCGAAAACACTACCCACTGCCAGAAACACTTCCCACCGCCGACGACACTACACACCGTGGAAAACACTACCCACCGCCGAAAACACAACCCACCACCAAGAACACTACCCACCGCCGAAAGCATTAACCACCGCCGAAAACACTACACACCGTGGAAAACACTACCCACCGCCGAAAACACAACCCACCACCAAGAACACTACCCACCGCCGAAAGCATTAACCACCGCCGACAGCATCAACCACCGCCGAAAACACTACCCACCGCCGAAAGCATTAACCACCGCCGAAAACACTACCCACCGCCAGAAACACTTCCCACTGCCAACGACACTACGCACCGTGGAAAACACTACCCACCACCGAAAACACAACCCACCACCAAGAACACTACCCACCGCCGAAAGCATTAACCACCGCTGACAGCATTAACCACCGCCGAAAACACTACCCACCGCCGAAAGCATTAACCACCGCCGACAGCATCAACCACCGCCGAAAACACTACCCACCGCCGAAAGCATTAACCACCGCCGACAGCATCAACCACCGCCGAAAACACTACCCACCGCCGAAAGCATTAACCACCGCTGACAGCATTAACCACCGCCGAAAACACTAC
The DNA here is from genome assembly GCF_035609145.1 of Eleutherodactylus coqui. Classification (NCBI taxonomy): domain Eukaryota; kingdom Metazoa; phylum Chordata; class Amphibia; order Anura; family Eleutherodactylidae; genus Eleutherodactylus; species Eleutherodactylus coqui. Next base: position 176,610,173 of record NC_089845.1, read on the forward strand.
CCACCGCCGAAAGCATTAACCACCGCCGACAGCATCAACCACCGCCGAAAACACTACCCACCGCCGAAAGCATTAACCACCGCCGACAGCATCAACCACCGCCGAAAACACTACCCACCGCCGAAAGCATTAACCACCGCCGACAGCATCAACCACCGCCGAAAACACTACCCACCGCCGAAAGCATTAACCACCGCCGAAAACACTACCCACCGCCAGAAACACTTCCCACTGCCGACGACACTACGCACCGTGGAAAACACTACCCACCACCGAAAACACAACCCACCACAGGGAACACTACCCACCGCCGAAAGCATTAACCACCGCTGACAGCATTAACCACCGCCGAAAACACAACCCACCACCGAAAACACAACCCACCACCAAGAACACTACTCACCACCGAAAGCATTAACCACCGCCGAAAGCATTAACCACCGCCGAAAACACTACCCACCGCCGAAAGCATTAACCACCGCCGAAAACACTAGCCACCGCCGACAACACTACCCACCGCCGACAACACTACCCACCGCCGACAACACTACCCACCGCGACAACACTACCCACCGCCGACAACACTACCCACCCCCGACAACACTACCCACCGCCGACAACACTACCCACCGCCGACAACACTACCCACCGCCGACAAAACTACGCACCGCTGAAAACACTACCCACCGCCGACAACACTACCCACCGCCGACAATACTACCCACCGCTGAAAACACTACCCACCGCCAGAAACACTTCCCACCGATGACGACACTATGCACCGTGAAAAACACAACCCACCGCCGAAAACACAACCCACCGCCGAAAGCATTAACCACCGCCGAAAGCATTTACTCCCATCGAAAACACAACCCACTGCCAGAAACACCACCCACCCCCAAGAACACTACCCACCGCCGTCAAAACTACGCACCGCTGAAAACACCTCCCACAGCCAGAAACACTATCCACCGCCGAAAGCATCAACCACCGCCGAAAACACTATCCACCACCATAAACACCACCCACCGCCGACAACACTACCCCCCGCCGAAAACACCACCCACCACCAGAAACACTACCCACCGCCGAAAACACTACCCACCGCCGAAAGCATTAACTACCATCGAAAACACTACCCACCGCCAAAAGCATTAACTACCACCGAAAACACTACCCATCGCCGAAAACACTACTCACCGCCGACAAAACTAAACACCGCTGAAAACACCTCCCACCGCTAGAAACACTACCCACCGCCAAAAGCAATAACTACCACCGAAAATGCCACCCACCGCCGACAACACCACCCACCGCCGACAACACCACCCACCGCCGGAAACACTACCCACCGCCGGAAACACTACCCACCGCCGAAAGCACTACCAACCGCCGAAAGCATTAACCACCACCGAAAATACTACCCACCGCCAGAAACACAACCCACAGCAGAAAACAGTACCCACCGCCGACAACACTACCCACAGCCGAAAACACTGCCCTCCGCCGAAAGCAATAACCACCACTGAAAACACTACCCACTGCCAGAAACACTACCCACCGCCAAAAACACTACCCACCGTCGAAAGCATTAACCGCCGCCGACAACACTACCCACCGCCGACAACACTACCCACCGCCGACAACACCACCCACCGCCGACACCACCACCCACCGCCGAAAACACTACCCACCACCGGAAGCATTAACCACCGCCGAAAACACTACTAACCACCGAAAAAAACCCACTACCTATCACCGAAAACACTACCCACCGCCGAAAACACTACCCACCGCCGACAACACTACCCCCCGCCGAAAACACCACCCACCACCAGAAACACTACCCACCGCCGAAAACACTACCCACCGCCGAAAGCATTAACTACCATCGAAAACACTACCCACCGCCAAAAGCATTAACTACCACCGAAAACACTACCCATCGCCGAAAACTCTACTCACCGCCGACAAAACTAAACACCGCTGAAAACACCTCCCACCGCTAGAAACACTACCCACCGCCAAAAGCAATAACTACCACCGAAAACACCACCCACCGCCGACAACACCACCCACCGCCGACAACACCACCCACCGCCGACAACACCACCCACCGCCGGAAACACTACCCACCGCCGAAAGCACTACCAACCGCCGAAAGCATTAACCACCACCGAAAATACTACCCACCGCCAGAAACACAACCCACAGCAGAAAACAGTACCCACCGCCGAAAACACTACCCACTGTTGAAAACACTACTTACCGCCGACAACACTACCCACAGCCGAAAACACTGCCCTCCGCCGAAAGCAATAACCACCACTGAAAACACTACCCACTGCCAGAAACACTACCCACCGCCGACAACACTACCCACCGTCGAAAGCATTAACCGCCGCCGACAACACTACCTACCGCCGACAACACTACCTACCGCCGACAACACTACCCACCGCCGACAACACCACCCACCGCCGACACCACCATCCACCGCCGAAAACACTACCCACCACCGGAAGCATTAACCACCGCCGAAAACACTACTAACCACCGAAAAAAAAACACTACCTATCACCGAAAACACCACCCACCGTCGAAAACACTACCCACCGCCGACAGCATTAACTACCGCTGAAAGCAATAATCACCACCGAAAGCACTACCCACCGCCGACAACACTAACCACCGCTGAAAGCATTAACTACCACCGAAAGCAATAATCCCCACCGAAAGCACTACCCACCACCGAAAGCACTACCCACCGCCGAAAGCAATACCCCCCGCCGAAAACACTGCCCACCGCCGAAAGCATTAACCACCGCTGAAAACATTACTAGCCACCGAAAACGCTACCCACTGCCAGAAACACTACCCACCGCTGACAACACTACCCACCGCCGAAACCATTAACCACCACCGAAAGCACTACCCACCGCCGACAACACTACCCACCGCCGAAAGCATTAACCACCACCGACAACACCACCCACCGCCGAAAACACTACCCACCACCAGTAGCACTACCCACCGCCAAAAACACTACCCACCGCCAAAAGCATTAACTACCACCGAAAACACTACCCACCACCAAAAACACGACCAACCGCCGAAAGCATTAACTACCACCGAAAACACCACCCACCGCCGACAACACCACCCACCGCCGAAAACACTACCCACCGCCGAAAACACTACCCACCGCCAAAAGCACTACCAACCGCCGAAAGCATTAACCACCACCGAAAATACTACCCACCGCCAGAAACACAACCCACAGCAGAAAACAGTACCCACGGCCGAAAACACTACCCACTGTCGAAAACACTACTTACCGCCGACAACACTACCCACAGCCAACAACACTACCCACAGCCAACAACACTGCCCACCGCCAACAACACTGCCCACCGCCGAAAACACTACCCACCGCCAAAAGCAATAACCACCACCGAAAACACTAACCACTGCCAGAAACACTACCCACCGCCAAAAACACTACCCACCTCCGACAACACTACCCACCGCCGACAACACTACCCACCGCCGACAACACTACCCACCGCCGACAACACTATCCACCGCCGACAACACTACCCATCGCCGACAACACTACCCACCGCTGACACCACCCACCACCAACAACACCACCCACCGCCGAAAACACTACCCACCACCGGAAGCATTAACCACCGCCGAAAACACTACTAGCCACCGAAAAAACACTACCTACCACCGAAAACACCACCCACCGCCGAAAACACTACCCACCGCCGACAGCATTAACTACCGCCGAAAATACAACCCACCACCAGAAACACAACCCACCGCCGAAAACACTACCCACCGCCGAAAATACTACCCACCGCCGAAAGCAATAATCACCACCGAAAGCACTACCCACCGCCGACAACACTAACCACCGCTGAAAGCATTAACCACCGCTGACAACACTACCCACCGCCAAAAGCATTAACTACCACCGAAAGCAATAATCCCACCGCCGAAAGCACTACCCACCGCCGAAAGCAATACCCACCGCCGACAACACTGCCCACCGCCGAAAACACTGCCCACCGCCGAAAGCGTTAACCACCGCCAGAAACACTACCCACTGCCAAAAGCATTAACCACCGCCGAAAACAATACCCACCGTCGAAAGCATTAACCACCGCCGAAAACATTACTAGCCACCGAAAACACTACCCACTGCCAGAAACACTACCCACCGCTGACAACACTACCCACCGCCGAAAGCATTAACTACCGCCGAAAACACTACCCACTGCCGAAAGCATTAACTACCGCTGAAAACACTACCCACCACCACAAACACAACCCACAGCAGAAAACAGTACCCACCGCCGAAACCACTAACCACCACCGAAAGCACTACCCACCGCCGACAACACTACCCACCGCCGAAAGCATTAACCACCACCGACAACACCACCCACCGCCGAATACACTACCCACCACCAGTAGCACTACCCACCGCCAAAAGCATTAACTACCACCGAAAACACTACCCACCACCAAAAACACGACCAACCGCCGAAAGCATTAACCACCGCCGAAAATACTACCCACCGCCGAAAACACTATGCACCGCCAGAAACACAACCCACAGCAGAAAACAGTACCCACTGCCGAAAACACTACCCACCGCCGAAAACACTACCCACTGTCGAAAACACCACTTACCGCCGACAACACTACCCACAGCTGAAAACACTACCCACCGCCGAAAGCATTAACCACCGCTGAAAACACTACCCACCGCCAAAAGCAGTAACCACCGCCGAAAACACTACCCACCGCCAAAAACACTACCCACCGTCGAAAGCATTAACCGCCGCCGACAACACTACCCGCCGCCGACAACACTACCCACCGCCGACAACACCACCCACCGCCGAAAACACCACCCACCGCCGGAAGCATTAACCACCGCCGAAAACACTACTAACCACCGAAAAAACACTACCTACCACCGAAAACACCACCCACCGCCAGAAACACTACCCACCGCCGAAAGCATTAACTACTGCCGAAAACACTACCCACCGCCGAAAGCATTAACTACCGCTGAAAACACTACCCACCGCCAGAAACACAACCCACTGCCGAAAACAGTACCCACCACCGAAAACACTACCCACCGCCGAAAGCAATAATCTCCACCGAAAGCGCTACCCACCGCCGACACCACTAACCACCGCCGAAAGCATTAACCACCGCCGAAAACACTATCCACCGCTGAAAGCATTAACTACCACCGAAAGCAATAATCCCCACCGAAAGCACTTACCACCGCTGAAAGCACTACCCACCGCCGAAAGCACTGCCCACCGCCGAAAGCACTGCTCACCGCCGAAAACTCTACCCACCGCTGAAAACACTGCCCACCACCGAAAGCATTAACCACCGCCAGAAACACTACCCACCGCCAAAAGCATTACCCACCGCCAGAAACACTACCCACCGCCAAAAGCATTACCCACCGCCAGAAACACTACCCACCGTCGAAAGCATTAACCGCCGCCGGAAGCATTAACCACCGCCGAAAACATTACTAGCCACCGAAAACACTACCCACTGCCAGAAACACTACCCACCGCTAACAACACTACCCACCGCCGAAAGCACTAACTACCGCCGAAATCACAACCCACTGCCGATAGCATTAACTACCGCCGAAAACACTACCCAACACCACAAACACAACCCACAGCAGAAAACAGTACCCACCGCCGAAAGCATTAACCACCACCGAAAGCACTACCCACCGCCGACAGCACTACCCACCGCCGAAAGCATTAACCACCACCGAAAGCACTACCCACTGCCGACAACACTACCCACCACCGAAAGCATTAACCACCACCGAAAGCACTATCCACCGCCGACAACACTAACCACCGCTGAAAGCATTAACCACCACCGACAACACTACCCACCGCAGACAACACTACACACAGCCGAAAGCATTAACCACCGCCGACAACACTACCCACCGCAGACAACACTATCCACCGCCAAAAGCATTAACTACCACCGAAAGCAATAATCCCCACCGAAAGCACTACCCACCGCCGAAATCACTGCCCACCGCCGAAAACACTGCCCACCGCCGAAAGCATTAACCACCGCCAGAAACACTACCCACCGCCAAAAGCATTAACCACCACCGAAAGCACTACCCACCGCCGAAAGCATTAACCACTGCCGACAACACTACCCACCGCAGACAACACTATCCACCGCCAAAAGCATTAACTACCACCGAAAGCAATAATCCACACCGAAAGCACTACCCACCGCCGAAAGCACTGCCCGCCGCCGAAAACACTGCCCACCGCCGAAAGCATTAACCACCGCCAGAAACACTACCCACCGCCAAAAGCATTAACCACCACCGAAAGCACTACCCACCGCCGAAAGCATTAACCACCGCCGACAACACCACCCACCGCAGACAACACTATCCACCGCCAAAAGCATTAACTACCACCGAAAGCAATAATCCACACCGAAAGCACTACCCACCGCCGAAAGCACTGCCCGCCGCCGAAAACACTGCCCACCGCCGAAAGCATTAACCACCGCCAGAAACACTACCCACCGCCAAAAGCATTAACCACCACCGAAAGCACTACCCACCGCCGAAAGCATTAACCACCGCCGACAACACCACCCACCACCGAAAACACCACCCACCACCAGTAGCACTACCCACCGCCAAAAACACTACCCACCGCCGAAAGCATTAACTACCACCGAAAACAATACCCACCGCCAAAAACACCACCCACCGCCAAAAGCATTAACTACCACCGAAAACAATACCCACCACCAAAAACACTACCAACCGCCGAAAACATTAACCACCGCCGAAAATACTACCCACCGCCGAAAACACTGTGCACCGCCAGAAACACAACCCACAGCAGAAAACACTACCCACCGCCGAAAACACTACCCACTGTCGAAAACACTACTTAACACCGACAACACTACCCACCGCCGAAAACACTGCCCACCGCCGAAAGCATTAAACACCGCCGAAAACACTAACCACCGCCAAAAGCAATAACCACCACCGAAAACACTACCCACCGCCGAAAGCACTACCCACCGCCGACAACACTACCCACCGCCGAAAGCATTAACCACCGCCAAAAACACTACCCATCAGCGGAAGCATTAACCACCGCCGAAAACACTACTAACCACCGAAAAAACACTACTCACCGCCGACAACACTACTCACCGCCGACAACACTACCCACCGCCGAAAACACTACCCACCGCTGGAAGCATTAACCACCGCTGACAACAGTACCCACCGCAGACAACACTAGATAGCGCCGAAAGCATTAACCACCGCCGAAAACACTATCCACCGCCAAAAGCATTAACTACCACCGAAAGCAATAATCACCACCGAAAGCACTACCCACCGCCGAAAACACTACCAACAGACGAAAGCATTAACCACCGCCGAAAACACTACCCACTGCCAGAAACACTACCCACCGCCAGAAACACTACCCACCGCCAAAAGCATTAACCACCGCCGACAACACTACCCACCACCAAAAACACTACCAACAGACGAAAGCATTAACCACCGCCGAAAACACTACCCACCGCCAAAAGCATTAACCACCGCCGACAACACTACCCACCGCCGACAACACGACCCACCGCCGAAAACACTACCCACCATCGAAAGCATTTACCGCCGCCGACAACCCTACCCACCACCGAAAACACTACCTACTGCTGAAAACACTACCAAGCACCGAAAACATCACCCACCGCCGAAAACACTACCCACCGCCGGAAACACAACCCACAGCAGAAAACAGTACCCACCGCCGACAACCCTACCCATCGCCGAAAACACTACCCACCACCAGAAACACAACCCACAGCCGAAAGCATTAACCACCGCCGGAAGCATTACCCACCGCCGAAAGCATTACCCACCGCCAAAAACACTACTCACCGCCAGAAACACTACCCACCGCCGACAACACTACCCACCACCAAAAGCATTAACCACTGCCGAAAGCATTTACTCCCGTCGAAAACACTACCCACTGCCAGAAACACAACCCACAGCAGAAAACAGTACCGACGGCCGAAAGCATTAACCACCGCTGAAAACACTACCCACTGCCGAAAGCATTAACCACCACCGAAAGCACTACCCACCGCCGAAAGCATTAACCACCACCGAAAGCACTACCCACCACCAAAAACACTACTCACCGCCAGAAACACTACCCACCGCCGACAACACTACCCACCACCAAAAGCATTAACCACTGCCGAAAGCATTTACTCCCGTCGAAAACACTACCCACTGCCAGAAACACAACCCACAGCAGAAAACAGTACCCACGGCCGAAAGCATTAACCACCGCTGAAAACACTACCCACCGCCAAAAACACTACCCACCGCCGAAAGCATTAACCACCACCGAAAGCACTACCCACCGCCGAAAGCATTAACCACCACCAAAAGCACTACCCAACACCAAAAGCACTACTCACCGCCAGAAACACTACCCACCGCCGACAACACTACCCACCACCAAAAGCATTAACCACCGCCGAAAGCATTTACTCCCGTCGAAAACACTACCCACTGCCAGAAACATAACCCACAGCAGAAAACAGTACCCACGGCCGAAAGCATTAACCACCGCTGAAAACACTACCCACCGCCAAAAACACTACCCACCGCCGAAAGCATAAACCACCACCGAAAGCATTTACTCCCGTCGAAAACACTACCCACTGCCAGAAACACAACCCACAGCAGAAAACAGTACCCACGGCCGAAAGCATTAACCACCGCTGAAAACACTACCATCCGCCAAAAACACTACCCACCGCCGAAAGCATTAACCACCACCGAAAGCACTACCCACCGCCGAAAGCATTAACCACCACCGAAAGCACTACCCACCGCCGAAAGCATTAACCACCACCAAAAGCACTACCCACCACCAAAAGCACTACTCACCGCCAGAAACACTACCCACCGCCGACAACACTACCCATCACCAAAAGCATTAACCACCGCCGAAAGCATTTACTCCCGTCGAAAACACTACCCACTGCCAGAAACACAACCCACAGCAGAAAACAGTACCCACGGCCGAAAGCATTAACCACCGCTGAAAACACTACCCACCGCCAAAAACACTACCCACCGCCGAAAGCATAAACCACCACCGAAAGCATTTACTCCCGTCGAAAACACTACCCACTGCCAGAAACACAACCCACAGCAGAAAACAGTACCCACGGCCGAAAGCATTAACCACCGCTGAAAACACTACCATCCGCCAAAAACACTACCCACCGCCGAAAGCATTAACCACCACCGAAAGCACTACCCACCGCCGAAAGCATTAACCACCACTGAAAGCACTACCCACCGCCGAAAGCATTAACCACCACCAAAAGCACTACCCACCACCAAAAACACTACTCACCGCCAGAAACACTACCCACCGCCGACAACACTACCCACCCCCAAAAGCATTAACCACCGCCGAAAGCATTTACTCCCGTCGAAAACACTACCCACTACCAGAAACACAACACACAGCAGAAAACACTGCCCACCGCCGAAAGCACTAACCACCGCCGACAGCGCTACCCACCGCCGACAGCGCTACCCACCGCCGACAGCGCTACACACCACCAGAAACACTACCCACCACCAAAGGTATTAACCACCGCCGAAAACACTACCCACCACCAGAAACACTACCCACCACCAAAGGTATTAACCACCGCCAAAAACACTACCCACCGCCAGAAACATAACCCACAGCAGAAAACAATACCCACCGCCGAAATCATTAACCACCTCCGAAAACACCACACACCGCCAGAAACACTACCCACAGCTGAAAGCATTAACCACCGCCGACAACATTACCCATCACCAAAAGCATTAACCACCGCCGAAAGCATTTACTCCCGTCGAAAACACTACCCACTGCCAGAAACACAACCCACAGCAGAAAACAGTACCCACGGCCGAAAGCATTAACCACCGCTGAAAACACTACCAACCGCCAAAAACACTACCCACCGCCGAAAGCATAAACCACCACCGAAAGCATTTACTCCCGTCGAAAACACTACCCACTGCCAGAAACACAACCCACAGCAGAAAACAGTACCCACGGCCGAAAGCATTAACCTACGCTGAAAACACTACCATCCGCCAAAAACACTACCCACCGCCGAAAGCATTAACCACCACCGAAAGCACTACCCACCGCCGAAAGCATTAACCACCACCGAAAGCACTACCCACCGCCGAAAGCATTAACCACCACCAAAAGCACTACCCACCACCAAAAACACTACTCACCGCCAGAAACACTACCCACCGCCGACAACACTACCCACCACCAAAAGCATTAACCACTACCGAAAGCATTTACTCCCGTCGAAAACACTACCCACTGCCAGAAACACAACCCACAGCAGAAAACAGTACCCACGGCCGAAAGCATTAACCACCGCTGAAAACACTACCATCCGCCAAAAACACTACCCACCGCCGAAAGCATTAACCACCACCGAAAGCACTACCCACCGCCGAAAGCATTAACCACCACCGAAAGCACTACCCACCGCCGAAAGCATTAACCACCACCAAAAGCACTACCCACCACCAAAAACACTACTCACCGCCAGAAACACTACCCACCGCCGACAACACTACCCACCACCAAAAGCATTAACCACCGCCGAAAGCATTTACTCCCGTCGAAAACACTACCCACTACCAGAAACACAACACACAGCAGAAAACACTGCCCACCGCCGAAAGCACTAACCACCGCCGACAGTGCTACCCACCGCCGACAGCGCTACCCACCGCCGACAGCGCTACACACCACCAGAAACACTACCCACCACCAAAGGTATTAACCACCGCCGAAAACACTACCCACCGCCAGAAACACTACCCACCACCAAAGGTATTAACCACCGCCAAAAACACTACCCACCGCCAGAAACATAACCCACAGCAGAAAACAATACCCACCGCCGAAATCATTAACCACCTCCGAAAACACCACCCACCGCCAGAAACACTACCCACAGCTGAAAGCATTAACCACCGCCGACAACATTACCCACCGCCAAAAGCAATAACCACCGCCGACAACACTACCCCCCGCCGACAACACCACCCACCGCCGACAACACTACCCACCATCGGAAGCATTAACCACCGCCGAAAACACTACTAACCACCGAAAAAACACTACCCACCGCCGAAAGCATTAACTACCGCCGAAAACACTACCCACCACCAGAAACACAACCCACAGCAGAAAACAGTACCCACCGACAAAGGCATTAACCACCACCGAAAGCACTACCCACCGCCGACAACACTACCCACCGCCGGAAGCATTAACCACCGCCGAAAACACTACTAACCACCGAAAAAACACTACCCACCGCCGACAACACTACCCACCGCAGAAAACACTACCCACCTCCGGAAGCATTAACCACCGCCGAAAACACTACTAACCACCTAAAACACTACCCACCGCCGAAAGCATTAACTACCGCCGAAAACACTACCCACCGCCGAAAGCATGAACTACCGCCGAAAACACAACCCACCGCAGAAAACACTACCCATCGCCGAAAGCATTAACCACCACTGAAAGCACTACCCACCGCCAAAAGCATTACCCACAGCCAAAAACACTACTCACCACCAGAAACACTACCCACCGCCGACAACACTACCCACCATCAAAAGCATTAACCACTGCCGAAAGCACTACCCACCGCCGGAAGCATTAACCACCGCCGAAAACACTACTAACCACCGAAAAAACACTACCCACCGCCTACAACACTACCCACCGCAGAAAACACTACCCACCTCCGGAAGCATTAACCACCGCCGAAAACACTACTAACCACCAAAAACACTACCCACCGCCGAAAGCATTAACTACCGCCGAAAACACTACCCACCGCAGAAAACACTGCCCACCGCCGAAAGCATTAACTACCGCCGAAAACACAACCCACCGCAGAAAACACTACCCATCGCCGAAAGCATTAACCACCACTGAAAGCACTACCCACCGCCGAAAGCATTACCCACAGCCAAAAACACTACTTACCGCCAGAAACACTACCCACCGCCGACAACACTACCCACCACCAAAAGCATTAACCACTGCCGAAAGCATTTACTCTCGTCGAAAACACTACCCACTGCCAGAAACACAACCCACAGCAGAAAACGGTACCCACGGCCGAAAGCATTAACCACCGCTGAAAACACTACCATCCGCCAAAAACACTACCACCGCCGAAAGCATTAACCACCACCAAAAGCACTACCCACCACCAAAAGCACTACTCACCGCCAGAAACACTACCCACCGCCGACAACACTACCCACCACCAAAAGCATTAACCACCGCCGAAAGCATTTACTCCCGTCGAAAACACTACCCACTGCCAGAAACACAACCCACAGCAGAAAACAGTACCCACGGCCGAAAGCATTAACCACCGCTGAAAACACTACCATCCGCCAAAAACACTACCCACCGCCGAAAGCATTAACCACCACCGAAAGCACTACCCACCGCCGAAAGCATTAACCACCACTGAAAGCACTACCCACCGCCGAAAGCATTAACCACCACCAAAAGCACTACCCACCACCAAAAACACTACTCACCGCCAGAAACACTACCCACCGCCGACAACACTACCCACCACCAAAAGCATTAACCACCGCCGAAAGCATTTACTCCCGTCGAAAACACTACCCACTACCAGAAACACAACACACAGCAGAAAACACTGCCCACCGCCGAAAGCACTAACCACCGCCGACAGTGCTACCCACCGCCGACAGCGCTACCCACCGCCGACAGCGCTACACACCACCAGAAACACTACCCACCACCAAAGGTATTAACCACCGCCGAAAACACTACCCACCGCCAGAAACACTACCCACCACCAAAGGTATTAACCACCGCCAAAAACACTACCCACCGCCAGAAACATAACCCACAGCAGAAAACAATACCCACCGCCGAAATCATTAACCACCTCCGAAAACACCACCCACCGCCAGAAACACTACCCACAGCTGAAAGCATTAACCACCGCCGACAACATTACCCACCGCCAAAAGCAATAACCACCGCCGACAACACTACCCCCCGCCGACAACACCACCCACCGCCGACAACACCACCCACCGCCGACAACACTACCCACCATCGGAAGCATTAACCACCGCCGAAAACACTACTAACCACCGAAAAAACACTACCCACCGCCGAAAGCATTAACTACCGCCGAAAACACTACCCACCACCAGAAACACAACCCACAGCAGAAAACAGTACCCACCGACAAAGGCATTAACCACCACCGAAAGCACTACCCACCGCCGACAACACTACCCACCGCCGGAAGCATTAACCACCGCCGAAAACACTACTAACCACCGAAAAAACACTACCCACCGCCGACAACACTACCCACCGCAGAAAACACTACCCACCTCCGGAAGCATTAACCACTGCCGAAAACACTACTAACCACCAAAAACACTACCCACCGCCGAAAGCATTAACTACCGCCGAAAACACTACCCACCGCCGAAAGCATGAACTACCGCCGAAAACACAACCCACCGCAGAAAACACTACCCATCGCCGAAAGCATTAACCACCACTGAAAGCACTACCCACCGCCAAAAGCATTACCCACAGCCAAAAACACTACTCACCACCAGAAACACTACCCACCGCCGACAACACTACCCACCATCAAAAGCATTAACCACTGCCGAAAGCACTACCCACCGCCGGAAGCATTAACCACCGCCGAAAACACTACTAACCACCGAAAAAACACTACCCACCGCCTACAACACTACCCACCGCAGAAAACACTACCCACCTCCGGAAGCATTAACCACCGCCGAAAACACTACTAACCACCAAAAACACTACCCACCGCCGAAAGCATTAACTACCGCCGAAAACACTACCCACCGCAGAAAACACTGCCCACCGCCGAAAGCATTAACTACCGCCGAAAACACAACCCACCGCAGAAAACACTACCCATCGCCGAAAGCATTAACCACCACTGAAAGCACTACCCACCGCCGAAAGCATTACCCACAGCCAAAAACACTACTTACCGCCAGAAACACTACCCACCGCCGACAACACTACCCACCACCAAAAGCATTAACCACTGCCGAAAGCATTTACTCTCGTCGAAAACACTACCCACTGCCAGAAACACAACCCACAGCAGAAAACGGTACCCACGGCCGAAAGCATTAACCACCGCTGAAAACACTACCATCCGCCAAAAACACTACCACCGCCGAAAGCATTAACCACCACCAAAAGCACTACCCACCACCAAAAGCACTACTCACCGCCAGAAACACTACCCACCGCCGACAACACTACCCACCACCAAAAGCATTAACCACCGCCGAAAGCATTTACTCCCGTCGAAAACACTACCCACTGCCAGAAACACAACCCACAGCAGAAAACAGTACCCACGGCCGAAAGCATTAACCACCGCTGAAAACACTACCATCCGCCAAAAACACTACCCACCGCCGAAAGCATTAACCACCACCGAAAGCACTACCCACCGCCGAAAGCATTAACCACCACTGAAAGCACTACCCACCGCCGAAAGCATTAACCACCACCAAAAGCACTACCCACCACCAAAAACACTACTCACCACCAGAAACACTACCCACCGCCGACAACACTACCCACCACCAAAAGCATTAACCACCGCCGAAAGCATTTACTCCCGTCGAAAACACTACCCACTACCAGAAACACAACACACAGCAGAAAACACTGCCCACCGCCGAAAGCACTAACCACCGCCGACAGCGCTACCCACCGCCGACAGCGCTACACACCACCAGAAACACTACCCACCACCAAAGGTATTAACCACCGCCGAAAACACTACCCACCGCCAGAAACACTACCCACCACCAAAGGTATTAACCACCGCCAAAAACACTACCCACCGCCAGAAACATAACCCACAGCAGAAAACAATACCCACCGCCGAAATCATTAACCACCTCCGAAAACACCACACACCGCCAGAAACACTACCCACAGCTGAAAGCATTAACCACCGCCGACAACATTACCCATCACCAAAAGCATTAACCACCGCCGAAAGCATTTACTCCCGTCGAAAACACTACCCACTGCCAGAAACACAACCCACAGCAGAAAACAGTACCCACGGCCGAAAGCATTAACCACCGCTGAAAACACTACCCACCGCCAAAAACACTACCCACCGCCGAAAGCATAAACCACCACCGAACGCATTTACTCCCGTCGAAAACACTACCCACTGCCAGAAACACAACCCACAGCAGAAAACAGTACCCACGGCCGAAAGCATTAACCACCGCTGAAAACACTACCATCCGCCAAAAACACTACCCACCGCCGAAAGCATTAACCACCACCGAAAGCACTACCCACCGCCGAAAGCATTAACCACCACTGAAAGCACTACCCACCGCCGAAAGCATTAACCACCACCAAAAGCACTACCCACCACCAAAAACACTACTCACCGCCAGAAACACTACCCACCGCCGACAACACTACCCACCACCAAAAGCATTAACCACCGCCGAAAGCATTTACTCCCGTCGAAAACACTACCCACTACCAGAAACACAACACACAGCAGAAAACACTGCCCACCGCCGAAAGCACTAACCACCGCCGACAGCGCTACCCACCGCCGACAGCGCTACCCACCGCCGACAGCGCTACACACCACCAGAAACACTACCCACCACCAAAGGTATTAACCACCGCCGAAAACACTACCCACCGCCAGAAACACTACCCACCACCAAAGGTATTAACCACCGCCAAAAACACTACCCACCGCCAGAAACATAACCCACAGCAGAAAACAATACCCACCGCCGAAATCATTAACCACCTCCGAAAACACCACCCACCGCCAGAAACACTACCCACAGCTGAAAGCATTAACCACCGCCGACAACATTACCCACCGCCAAAAGCAATAACCACCGCCGACAACACTACCCCCCGCCGACAACACCACCCACCGCCGACAACACCACCCACCGCCGACAACACTACCCACCATCGGAAGCATTAACCACCGCCGAAAACACTACTAACCACCGAAAAAACACTACCCACCGCCGAAAGCATTAACTACCGCCGAAAACACTACCCACCACCAGAAACACAACCCACAGCAGAAAACAGTACCCACCGACGAAGGCATTAACCACCACCGAAAGCACTACCCACCGCCGACAACACTACCCACCGCCGGAAGCATTAACCACCGCCGAAAACACTACTAACCACCGAAAAAACACTACCCACCGCCGACAACACTACCCACCGCAGAAAACACTACCCACCTCCGGAAGCATTAACCACCGCCGAAAACACTACTAACCACCAAAAACACTACCCACCGCCGAAAGCATTAACTACCGCCGAAAACACTACCCACCGCCGAAAGCATGAACTACCGCCGAAAACACAACCCACCGCAGAAAACACTACCCATCGCCGAAAGCATTAACCACCACTGAAAGCACTACCCACCGCCAAAAGCATTACCCACAGCCAAAAACACTACTCACCGCCAGAAACACTACCCACCGCCGACAACACTACCCACCACCAAAAGCATTAACCACTGCCGAAAGCACTACCCACCGCCGGAAGCATTAACCACCGCCGAAAACACTACTAACCACCGAAAAAACACTACCCACCGCCTACAACACTACCCACCGCAGAAAACACTACCCACCTCCGGAAGCATTAACCACCGCCGAAAACACTACTAACCACCAAAAACACTACCCACCGCCGAAAGCATTAACTACCGCCGAAAACACTACCCACCGCCGAAAGCATGAACTACCGCCGAAAACACAACCCACCGCAGAAAACACTACCCATCGCCGAAAGCATTAACCACCACTGAAAGCACTACCCACCGCCGAAAGCATTACCCACAGCCAAAAACACTACTTACCGCCAGAAACACTACCCACCGCCGACAACACTACCCACCAAAAGCATTAACCACTGCCGAAAGCATTTACTCTCGTCGAAAACACTACCCACTGCCAGAAACACAACCCACAGCAGAAAACGGTACCCACGGCCGAAAGCATTAACCACCGCTGAAAACACTACCCACTGCCGAAAGCATTAACTATCACCGAAAACACTACCCACCTCCGAAAGCATTAACTACCGCCGAAAACACTACACACCGCCGAAAATACTACGCACCGCCAGAAACACAACCCACAGCAGAAAACAGTATCCACCACTGAAAACACTACCCACTGTCGAAAACACTACCCACGGCCAGAAACAGTACCCACCGCCGACATCACTACCCACCTCCGAAAGCATTAACCACAGCCGAATGTGCTACCCACTGCCGAAAGCGCTACCAACCGCCAAAAACACTACCCACCGCCGAAAGCACTACCCACCGCCGATAACACTACCCACCACCGACATCACTACCCACCGCCGAAAGCGCTAACCACCGCCGAAAGCGCTACCCACCGCCAACAACACTACCCACCGCCAACAACACTACCCACCGCCGACAGCACTACCCATCACTGACAACACTACACACTGCCGAAAACACTACCCACCGCCGAAAACACTACCCACCGCCGAAAACACAACCCGCCGCCGAAAACACAACCCACCGCCGACAGCACTACCCATCACTGACAACACTACACACTGCCGAAAGCACTACCCACCGCCGACAACACTACCCACCGCCGAAAGCATTAACCACCGCCAAAAACACTACCCACCAGCGGAAGCATTAACCACCGCCGAAAACACTACTAACCACCGAAAAAACACTACTTACCGCCAACAACACTACTCACCGCCGACAACACTACCCACCGCCGAAAACACTACCCACCGCCGGAAGCATTAACCACCGCCGAAAACACTACAAACCACCGAAAACATTAACCACCGCCGAAAACACTACCCACCGCCGAAAGCATGAACTACCGCCGAAAACACAACCCACCGCAGAAAACACTACCCATCACCGAAAGCATTAACCACCACTGAAAGCACTACCCACCGCCGAAAGCATTACCCACAGCCAAAAACACTACTCACCGCCAGAAACACTACCCACCGCCGACATCACTACCCACCACCAAAAGCATTAACCACTGCCGAAAGCACTACCCACCGCCGAAAGCATTACCCACAGCCGAAAACACTACCCACCGCCGAAAACACTACTCACCGCCAGAAACACTACCCACCGCCGACATCACTACCCACCACCAAAAGCATTAACCACTGCCGAAAGCATTTACTCCCGTCGAAAACACTACCCACTGCCAAAAGCATTAACCACCGCCGAAAGCATTAACTATCACCGAAAACACTACCCACCGCCAAAAACACTACCCACTGCCGAAAGCAATAACTACCGCCGAAAACACTACCCACCGCCAAAAATACTACGCACCGCCAGAAACACAACCCATCGCCGAAAGCATTAACCACCACTGAAAGCACTACCCACCGCCGAAAGCATTACCCACAGCCAAAAACACTACTCACCGCCAGAAACACTACCCACCGCCGACAACACTACCCACCACCAAAAGCATTAACCACTGCCGAAAGCATTTACTCTCGTCGAAAACACTACCCACTGCCAGAAACACAACCCACAGCAGAAAACGGTACCCTCGGCCGAGAGCATTAACCACCGCTGAAAACACTACCCACCGCCGAAAGCATTAACTACCGCCGAAAACACTACACACCGCCGAAAATACTACACACCGCCAGAAACACAACCCACAGCAGAAAACAGTATCCACCACTGAAAACACTACCCACTGTCGAAAACACTACCCACGGCCAGAAACACTACCCACCGCCGACATCACTACCCACCTCCGAAAGCATTACCCACTGCCGAAAGCGCTACCCACCGCCAAAAACACTACCCGCCGCCGAAAGCACTACCAACCGCCAATAACACTACCCACCGCCGACATCACTACCCACCGCCGAAAGCGCTAACCACCGCCGAAAGCGCTACCCACCGCCAACAACACTACCCACCGCCAACAACACTACCCACCGCCGACAGCACTACCCATCACTGACAACACTACACACTGCCGAAAACACTACCCACCGCCGAAAACACTACCCACCGCCGAAAACACAACCCACCGCCGACAGCACTACCCATCACTGACAACACTACACACTGCCGAAAGCACTACCCACCGCCGACAACACTACCCACCGCCGAAAGCATTAACCACCGCCAAAAACACTACCCACCAGCGGAAGCATTAACCACCGCCGAAAACACTACTAACCACCGAAAAAACACTACTCACCGCCGACAACACTACTCACCGCCGACAACACTACCCACCGCCGAAAACACTACTCACCGCCGACAACACTACCCACCGCTGGAAGCATTAACCACCGCCGAAAACACTACTCACAGCCGACAACACTACTCACCGCCGACAACACTACTCACCGCCGACAACACTACCCACCGCCGACAACACTACCCACCGCCGAAAACACTACCCACCGCTGGAAGCATTAACCACCGCCGAAAACACTACAAACCACCGAAAGCATTACCCACAGCCGAAAACACTACCCACCGCCGAAAACACTACCCACCGCCGAAACACTACTCACCGCCAGAAACACTACCCACCGCCGACATCACTACCCACCACCAAAAGCATTAACCACTGCCGAAAGCATTTACTCCCGTCGAAAACACTACCCACTGCCAGAAACACAACCCACAGCAGAAAACAGTACCCACGGCCGAAAGCATTAACCACCGCTGAAAACACTACCCACCGCCGAAAGCATTAACTATCACCGAAAACACTACCCACCGCCAAAAACACTACCCACTGCCGAAAGCAATAACTACCGCCGAAAACACTACCCACCGCCAAAAATACTACGCACCGCCAGAAACACAACCCATCGCCGAAAGCATTAACCACCACTGAAAGCACTACCCACCGCCGAAAGCATTACCCACAGCCAAAAACACTACTCACCGCCAGAAACACTACCCACCGCCGACAACACTACCCACCACCAAAAGCATTAACCACTGCCAAAAGCATTTACTCTCGTCGAAAACACTACCCACTGCCAGAAACACAACCCACAGCAGAAAACGGTACCCACCGCCGAAAGCATTAACTACCGCCGAAAACACTACACACCGCCGAAAATACTACGCACCGCCAGAAACACAACCCACAGCAGAAAACAGTATCCACCACTGAAAACACTACCCACGGCCAGAAACACTACCCACCGCCGACATCACTACCCACCTCCGAAAGCATTAACCACAGCCGAAAGTGCTACCCACTGCCGAAAGCGCTACCCACCGCCAAAAACACTACCCGCCGCCGAAAGCACTACCCACCGCCAATAACACTACCCACCGCCGACATCACTACCCACCGCCGAAAGCGCTACCCACCGCCGAAAGCGCTACCCACCGCCGAAAGCGCTACCCACCGCCAACAACACTACCCACCGCCAACAACACTACCCACCGCCGACAGCACTACCCACCGCCGACAGCACTACCCATCACTGACAACACTACACACTGCCGAAAACACTACCCACCGCCGAAAACACAACCCACCGCCGACAGCACTACCCATCACTGACAACACTACACACTGCCGAAAGCACTACCCACCGCCGACAACACTACCCACCGCCGAAAGCATTAACCACCGCCAAAAACACTACCCACCAGCGGAAGCATTAACCACCGCCGAAAACACTACTAACCACCGAAAAAACACTACTCACCGCCGACAACACTACTCACCGCCGACAACACTACTCACCGCCGACAACACTACTCACCGCCGACAACACTACTCACCGCCGACAACACTACCCACCGCCGACAACACTACCCACCGCTGGAAGCATTAACCACCGCCGAAAACACTACAAACCACCGAAAGCATTACCCACAGCCAAAAACACTACCCACCGCCAGAAACACTACCCACCGCCGACAACACTACCCACCACCAAAAGCATTAACCACTGCCGAAAGCATTTACTCTCGTCGAAAACACTACCCACTGCCAGAAACACAACCCACAGCAGAAAACGGTACCCTCGGCCGAAAGCATTAACCACCGCTGAAAACACTACCCACCGCCGAAAGCATTAACTACCGCCGAAAACACTACACACCGCCGAAAATACTACGCACCGCCAGAAACACAACCCACAGCAGAAAACAGTATCCACCACTGAAAACACTACCCACTGTCGAAAACACTACCCACGGCCAGAAACACTACCCACCGCCGACATCACTACCCACATCCGAAAGCATTAACCACAGCCGAAAGTGCTACCCACTGCCGAAAGCGCTACCCACCGCCAAAAACACTACCCGCCGCCGAAAGCACTACCCACCGCCAATAACACTACCCACCGCCGACATCACTACCCACCGCCGAAAGCGCTAACCACCGCCGAAAGCGCTACCCACCGCCAACAACACTACCCACCGCCAACAACACTACCCACCGCCGACAGCACTACCCATCACTGACAACACTACACACTGCCGAAAACACTACCCACCGCCGAAAACACTACCCACCGCCGAAAACACAACCCACCGCCGACAGCTCTACCCATCACTGACAACACTACACACTGCCGAAAGCACTACCCACCGCCGACAACACTACCCACCGCCGAAAGCATTAACCACCGCCAAAAACACTACCCACCAGCGGAAGCATTAACCACCGCCGAAAACACTACTAACCACCAAAAAAACACTACTCACCGCCGACAACACTACTCACCGCCGACAACACTACTCACCGCCGACAACACTACCCACCGCCGAAAACACTACCCACCGCTGGAAGCATTAACCACCGCCGAAAACACTACAAACCACCGAAAGCATTACCCACAGCCGAAAACACTACCCACCGCCGAAAACACTACCCACCGCCGAAAACACTACTCACCGCCAGAAACACTATCCACCGCCGACATCACTACCCACCACCAAAAGCATTAACCACTGCCGAAAGCATTTACTCCCGTCGAAAACACTACCCACTGCCAGAAACACAACCCACAGCAGAAAACAGTACCCACGGCCGAAAGCATTAACCACCGCTGAAAACACTACCCACCGCCAAAAACACTACCCACCGCCGAAAGCATAAACCACCACCGAAAGCATTTACTCCCGTCGAAAACACTACCCACTGCCAGAAACACAACCCACAGCAGAAAACAGTACCCACGGCCGAAAGCATTAACCACCGCTGAAAACACTACCATCCGCCAAAAACACTACCCACCACCGAAAGCATTAACCACCACCGAAAGCACTACCCACCGCCGAAAGCATTAACCACCACCGAAAGCACTACCCACCGCCGAAAGCATTAACCACCACCAAAAGCACTACCCACCACCAAAAACACTACTCACCGCCAGAAACACTACCCACCGCCGACAACACTACCCACCACCAAAAGCATTAACCACTACCGAAAGCATTTACTCCCGTCGAAAACACTACCCACTGCCAGAAACACAACCCACAGCAGAAAACAGTACCCACGGCCGAAAGCATTAACCACCGCTGAAAACACTACCATCCGCCAAAAACACTACCCACCGCCGAAAGCATTAACCACCACCGAAAGCACTACCCACCGCCGAAAGCATTAACCACGACCGAAAGCACTACCCACCGCCGAAAGCATTAACCACCACCAAAAGCACTACCCACCACCAAAAACACTACTCACCGCCAGAAACACTACCCACCGCCGACAACACTACCCACCACCAAAAGCATTAACCACCGCCGAAAGCATTTACTCCCGTCGAAAACACTACCCACTACCAGAAACACAACACACAGCAGAAAACACTGCCCACCGCCGAAAGCACTAACCACCGCCGACAGCGCTACCCACCGCCGACAGCGCTACCCACCGCCGACAGCGCTACACACCACCAGAAACACTACCCACCACCAAAGGTATTAACCACCGCCGAAAACACTACCCACCGCCAGAAACACTACCCACCACCAAAGGTATTAACCACCGCCAAAAACACTACCCACCGCCAGAAACATAACCCACAGCAGAAAACAATACCCACCGCCGAAATCATTAACCACCTCCGAAAACACCACCCACCGCCAGAAACACTACCCACAGCTGAAAGCATTAACCACCGCCGACAACATTACCCACCGCCAAAAGCAATAACCACCGCCGACAACACTACCCCCCGCCGACAACACCACCCACCGCCGACAACACCACCCACCGCCGACAACACTACCCACCATCGGAAGCATTAACCACCGCCGAAAACACTACTAACCACCGAAAAAACACTACCCACCGCCGAAAGCATTAACTACCGCCGAAAACACTACCCACCACCAGAAACACAACCCACAGCAGAAAACAGTACCCACCGACGAAGGCATTAACCACCACCGAAAGCACTACCCACCGCCGACAACACTACCCACCGCCGGAAGCATTAACCACCGCCGAAAACACTACTAACCACCGAAAAAACACTACCCACCGCCGACAACACTACCCACCGCAGAAAACACTACCCACCTCCGGAAGCATTAACCACCGCCGAAAACACTACTAACCACCAAAAACACTACCCACCGCCGAAAGCATTAACTACCGCCGAAAACACTACCCACCGCCGAAAGCATGAACTACCGCCGAAAACACAACCCACCGCAGAAAACACTACCCATCGCCGAAAGCATTAACCACCACTGAAAGCACTACCCACCGCCAAAAGCATTACCCACAGCCAAAAACACTACTCACCGCCAGAAACACTACCCACCGCCGACAACACTACCCACCACCAAAAGCATTAACCACTGCCGAAAGCACTACCCACCGCCGGAAGCATTAACCACCGCCGAAAACACTACTAACCACCGAAAAAACACTACCCACCGCCTACAACACTACCCACCGCAGAAAACACTACCCACCTCCGGAAGCATTAACCACCGCCGAAAACACTACTAACCACCAAAAACACTACCCACCGCCGAAAGCATTAACTACCGCCGAAAACACTACCCACCGCCGAAAGCATGAACTACCGCCGAAAACACAACCCACCGCAGAAAACACTACCCATCGCCGAAAGCATTAACCACCACTGAAAGCACTACCCACCGCCGAAAGCATTACCCACAGCCAAAAACACTACTTACCGCCAGAAACACTACCCACCGCCGACAACACTACCCACCACCAAAAGCATTAACCACTGCCGAAAGCATTTACTCTCGTCGAAAACACTACCCACTGCCAGAAACACAACCCACAGCAGAAAACGGTACCCACGGCCGAAAGCATTAACCACCGCTGAAAACACTACCCACTGCCGAAAGCATTAACTATCACCGAAAACACTACCCACCGCCGAAAGCATTAACTACCGCCGAAAACACTACACACCGCCGAAAATACTACGCACCGCCAGAAACACAACCCACAGCAGAAAACAGTATCCACCACTGAAAACACTACCCACTGTCGAAAACACTACCCACGGCCAGAAACAGTACCCACCGCCGACATCACTACCCACCTCCGAAAGCATTAACCACAGCCGAAAGTGCTACCCACTGCCGAAAGCGCTACCAACCGCCAAAAACACTACCCACCGCCGAAAGCACTACCCACCGCCGATAACACTACCCACCACCGACATCACTACCCACCGCCGAAAGCGCTAACCACCGCCGAAAGCGCTACCCACCGCCAACAACACTACCCACCGCCAACAACACTACCCACCGCCGACAGCACTACCCATCACTGACAACACTACACACTGCCGAAAACACTACCCACCGCCGAAAACACTACCCACCGCCGAAAACACAACCCGCCGCCGAAAACACAACCCACCGCCGACAGCACTACCCATCACTGACAACACTACACACTGCCGAAAGCACTACCCACCGCCGACAACACTACCCACCGCCGAAAGCATTAACCACCGCCAAAAACACTACCCACCAGCGGAAGCATTAACCACCGCCGAAAACACTACTAACCACCGAAAAAACACTACTTACCGCCAACAACACTACTCACCGCCGACAACACTACCCACCGCCGAAAACACTACCCACCGCCGGAAGCATTAACCACCGCCGAAAACACTACAAACCACCGAAAACATTAACCACCGCCGAAAACACTACCCACCGCCGAA
The DNA here is from genome assembly GCF_035609145.1 of Eleutherodactylus coqui. Classification (NCBI taxonomy): domain Eukaryota; kingdom Metazoa; phylum Chordata; class Amphibia; order Anura; family Eleutherodactylidae; genus Eleutherodactylus; species Eleutherodactylus coqui. Next base: position 176,635,705 of record NC_089845.1, read on the forward strand.
AGCATGAACTACCGCCGAAAACACAACCCACCGCAGAAAACACTACCCATCACCGAAAGCATTAACCACCACTGAAAGCACTACCCACCGCCGAAAGCATTACCCACAGCCAAAAACACTACTCACCGCCAGAAACACTACCCACCGCCGACATCACTACCCACCACCAAAAGCATTAACCACTGCCGAAAGCACTACCCACCGCCGAAAGCATTACCCACAGCCGAAAACACTACCCACCGCCGAAAACACTACTCACCGCCAGAAACACTACCCACCGCCGACATCACTACCCACCACCAAAAGCATTAACCACTGCCGAAAGCATTTACTCCCGTCGAAAACACTACCCACTGCCAAAAGCATTAACCACCGCCGAAAGCATTAACTATCACCGAAAACACTACCCACCGCCAAAAACACTACCCACTGCCGAAAGCAATAACTACCGCCGAAAACACTACCCACCGCCAAAAATACTACGCACCGCCAGAAACACAACCCATCGCCGAAAGCATTAACCACCACTGAAAGCACTACCCACCGCCGAAAGCATTACCCACAGCCAAAAACACTACTCACCGCCAGAAACACTACCCACCGCCGACAACACTACCCACCACCAAAAGCATTAACCACTGCCGAAAGCATTTACTCTCGTCGAAAACACTACCCACTGCCAGAAACACAACCCACAGCAGAAAACGGTACCCTCGGCCGAGAGCATTAACCACCGCTGAAAACACTACCCACCGCCGAAAGCATTAACTACCGCCGAAAACACTACACACCGCCGAAAATACTACACACCGCCAGAAACACAACCCACAGCAGAAAACAGTATCCACCACTGAAAACACTACCCACTGTCGAAAACACTACCCACGGCCAGAAACACTACCCACCGCCGACATCACTACCCACCTCCGAAAGCATTACCCACTGCCGAAAGCGCTACCCACCGCCAAAAACACTACCCGCCGCCGAAAGCACTACCAACCGCCAATAACACTACCCACCGCCGACATCACTACCCACCGCCGAAAGCGCTAACCACCGCCGAAAGCGCTACCCACCGCCAACAACACTACCCACCGCCAACAACACTACCCACCGCCGACAGCACTACCCATCACTGACAACACTACACACTGCCGAAAACACTACCCACCGCCGAAAACACTACCCACCGCCGAAAACACAACACACCGCCGACAGCACTACCCATCACTGACAACACTACACACTGCCGAAAGCACTACCCACCGCCGACAACACTACCCACCGCCGAAAGCATTAACCACCGCCAAAAACACTACCCACCAGCGGAAGCATTAACCACCGCCGAAAACACTACTAACCACCGAAAAAACACTACTCACCGCCGACAACACTACTCACCGCCGACAACACTACCCACCGCCGAAAACACTACTCACCGCCGACAACACTACCCACCGCTGGAAGCATTAACCACCGCCGAAAACACTACTCACAGCCGACAACACTACTCACCGCCGACAACACTACTCACCGCCGACAACACTACCCACCGCCGACAACACTACCCACCGCCGAAAACACTACCCACCGCTGGAAGCATTAACCACCGCCGAAAACACTACAAACCACCGAAAGCATTACCCACAGCCGAAAACACTACCCACCGCCGAAAACACTACCCACCGCCGAAACACTACTCACCGCCAGAAACACTACCCACCGCCGACATCACTACCCACCACCAAAAGCATTAACCACTGCCGAAAGCATTTACTCCCGTCGAAAACACTACCCACTGCCAGAAACACAACCCACAGCAGAAAACAGTACCCACGGCCGAAAGCATTAACCACCGCTGAAAACACTACCCACCGCCGAAAGCATTAACTATCACCGAAAACACTACCCACCGCCAAAAACACTACCCACTGCCGAAAGCAATAACTACCGCCGAAAACACTACCCACCGCCAAAAATACTACGCACCGCCAGAAACACAACCCATCGCCGAAAGCATTAACCACCACTGAAAGCACTACCCACCGCCGAAAGCATTACCCACAGCCAAAAACACTACTCACCGCCAGAAACACTACCCACCGCCGACAACACTACCCACCACCAAAAGCATTAACCACTGCCGAAAGCATTTACTCTCGTCGAAAACACTACCCACTGCCAGAAACACAACCCACAGCAGAAAACGGTACCCACCGCCGAAAGCATTAACTACCGCCGAAAATACTACGCACCGCCAGAAACACAACCCACAGCAGAAAACAGTATCCACCACTGAAAACACTACCCACGGCCAGAAACACTACCCACCGCCGACATCACTACCCACCTCCGAAAGCATTAACCACAGCCGAAAGTGCTACCCACTGCCGAAAGCGCTACCCACCGCCAAAAACACTACCCGCCGCCGAAAGCACTACCCACCGCCAATAACACTACCCACCGCCGACATCACTACCCACCGCCGAAAGCGCTACCCACCGCCGAAAGCGCTACCCACCGCCAACAACACTACCCACCGCCAACAACACTACCCACCGCCGACAGCACTACCCATCACTGACAACACTACACACTGCCGAAAACACTACCCACCGCCGAAAACACAACCCACCGCCGACAGCACTACCCATCACTGACAACACTACACACTGCCGAAAGCACTACCCACCGCCGACAACACTACCCACCGCCGAAAGCATTAACCACCGCCAAAAACACTACCCACCAGCGGAAGCATTAACCACCGCCGAAAACACTACTAACCACCGAAAAAACACTACTCACCGCCGACAACACTACTCACCGCCGACAACACTACTCACCGCCGACAACACTACTCACCGCCGACAACACTACTCACCGCCGACAACACTACCCACCGCCGACAACACTACCCACCGCTGGAAGCATTAACCACCGCCGAAAACACTACAAACCACCGAAAGCATTACCCACAGCCGAAAACACTACCCACCGCCAGAAACACTACCCACCGCCGACAACACTACCCACCACCAAAAGCATTAACCACTGCCGAAAGCATTTACTCTCGTCGAAAACACTACCCACTGCCAGAAACACAACCCACAGCAGAAAACGGTACCCTCGGCCGAAAGCATTAACCACCGCTGAAAACACTACCCACCGCCGAAAGCATTAACTACCGCCGAAAACACTACACACCGCCGAAAATACTACGCACCGCCAGAAACACAACCCACAGCAGAAAACAGTATCCACCACTGAAAACACTACCCACTGTCGAAAACACTACCCACGGCCAGAAACACTACCCACCGCCGACATCACTACCCACATCCGAAAGCATTAACCACAGCCGAAAGTGCTACCCACTGCCGAAAGCGCTACCCACCGCCAAAAACACTACCCGCCGCCGAAAGCACTACCCACCGCCAATAACACTACCCACCGCCGACATCACTACCCACCGCCGAAAGCGCTAACCACCGCCGAAAGCGCTACCCACCGCCAACAACACTACCCACCGCCAACAACACTACCCACCGCCGACAGCACTACCCATCACTGACAACACTACACACTGCCGAAAACACTACCCACCGCCGAAAACACTACCCACCGCCGAAAACACAACCCACCGCCGACAGCTCTACCCATCACTGACAACACTACACACTGCCGAAAGCACTACCCACCGCCGACAACACTACCCACCGCCGAAAGCATTAACCACCGCCAAAAACACTACCCACCAGCGGAAGCATTAACCACCGCCGAAAACACTACTAACCACCAAAAAAACACTACTCACCGCCGACAACACTACTCACCGCCGACAACACTACTCACCGCCGACAACACTACCCACCGCCGAAAACACTACCCACCGCTGGAAGCATTAACCACCGCCGAAAACACTACAAACCACCGAAAGCATTACCCACAGCCGAAAACACTACCCACCGCCGAAAACACTACCCACCGCCGAAAACACTACTCACCGCCAGAAACACTACCCACCGCCGACATCACTACCCACCACCAAAAGCATTAACCACTGCCGAAAGCATTTACTCCCGTCGAAAACACTACCCACTGCCAGAAACACAACCCACAGCAGAAAACAGTACCCACCGCCGAAACATTAACCACCGCTGAAAACACTACCCACCGCCGAAAGCATTAACTATCACCGAAAACACTACCCACCGCCAAAAACACTACCCACTGCCGAAAGCAATAACTACCGCCGAAAACACTACCCACCGCCAAAAATACTACGCACCGCCAGAAACACAACCCATCGCCGAAAGCATTAACCACCACTGAAAGCACTACCCACCGCCGAAAGCATTACCCACAGCCAAAAACACTACTCACCGCCAGAAACACTACCCACCACCGACAACACTACCCACCACCAAAAGCATTAACCACTGCCGAAAGCATTTACTCTCGTCGAAAACACTACCCACTGCCAGAAACACAACCCACAGCAGAAAACGGTACCCTCGGCCGAAAGCATTAACCACCGCTGAAAACACTACCCACCGCCGAAAGCATTAACTACCGCCGAAAACACTACACACCGCTGAAAATACTACGCACCGCCAGAAACACAACCCACAGCAGAAAACAGTATCCACCACTGAAAACACTACCCACTGTCGAAAACACTACCCACGGCCAGAAACACTACCCACCGCCGACATCACTACCCACCTCCGAAAGCATTAACCACAGCCGAAAGTGCTATCCACTGCCGAAAGCGCTACCCACCGCCAAAAACACTACCCGCCGCCGAAAGCACTACCCACCGCCAATAACACTACCCACCGCCGACATTACTACCCACCGCCGAAAGCGCTAACCACCGCCGAAAGCGCTACCCACCGCCAACAACACTACCCACCGCCAACAACACTACCCACCGCCGACAGCACTACCCATTACTGACAACACTACACACTGCCGAAAACACTACCCACCGCCGAAAACACTACCCACCGCCGAAAACACAACCCACCGCCGACAGCACTACCCATCACTGACAACACTATACACTGCCGAAAGCACTACCCACCGCCGACAACACTACCCACCGCCGAAAGCATTAACCACCGCCAAAAACACTACCCACCAGCGGAAGCATTAACCACCGCCGAAAACACTACTAACCACCGAAAAAACACTACTCACCGCCGACAACACTACTCACCGCCGACAACACTACTCACCGCCGACAACACTACTCACCGCCGACAACACTACCCACCGCCGAAAACACTACCCACCGCTGGAAACATTAACCACCGCCGAAAACACTACAAACCACCGAGAACATTAACCACCGCCGAAAACACTACCCACCGCCGAAAGCATGAACTACCGCCGAAAACACAACCCACCGCAGAAAACACTACCCATCACCGAAAGCATTAACCACCACCGAAAGCACTACCCACCGCCGAAAGCATTACCCACCGCCGAAAACACTACCCACCGCCGAAAACACTACCCACCGCCGAAAACACTACTCACCGCCAGAAACACTACCCACCGCCGACATCACTACCCACCACCAAAAGCATTAACCACTGCCGAAAGCATTTACTCCCGTCGAAAACACTACCCACTGCCAGAAACACAACCCACAGCAGAAAACAGTACCCACGGCCGAAACATTAACCACCGCTGAAAACACTACCCACCGCCGAAAGCATTAACTATCACCGAAAACACTACCCACTGCCGAAAGCAATAACTACCGCCGAAAACACTACCCACCGCCAAAAATATTACGCACCGCCAGAAACACAACCCACAGCAGAAAACAGTATCCACCGCTGAAAACACTACCCACTGTCGAAAACACTACCCACGGCCAGAAAGACTACCCACCTCCGAAAGCATTAACCACAGCCGAAAGCGCTACCCACCGCCGAAAGCTCTACCCACCACCAAAAACACTACCCACCGCCGAAAGCACTACCCACCGCCGACAACACTACCCACCGCCGACAACACTACCCACCGCCGAAAACATTAACCATCGCCAAAAACACAACCCACCGCCGAAAACACTACCCACCGCCGAAAACACTACCCACTGCCAGAAACACAACCCACAGCAGAAAACACTACCCACCGCCGAAAGCATTAGCTATCACCGAAAACACTACCCACCGCCGAAAACACTACCCACCGCCGAAAACACTACCCACCGCAGAAAACACTACCCACCGCCAGAAACACTACCCACCGCCGACATCACTACCCACCACCAAAAGCATTAACCACTGCCGAAAGCATTTACTCCCGTCGAAAACACTACCCACTGCCAGAAACACAACCCACAGCAGAAAACACTGCCCACTGCCAAAAGCATTAACTACCGCTGAAACACTACCCACCGTCAAAAATACTACGCACCGCCAGAAATACAACCGCCAGAAAACAGTATCCACCGCTGAAAACACTACCCACTGTCGAAAACACTACCCACGGCCAGAAACACTACCCACCTCTGAAAGCATTAACCACAGCCGAAAGCGCTACCCACCGCCAAAAACACTACCCACCGCCGAAAACACTACCCACCGCCGACAACACTCCCCACCGCCGACAACACTACCCACCGCCGAAAACATTAACCACCGCCGACAACACTACCCACCGCCGAAAGCGCTACCCACCACCGAAAACATTAACGACCGCCAAAAGCGCTACCCACCGCAAACAACACTACCCACCGCCGACAGCACTACCCATCACTGACAACACTACACACTGCCAAAAGCACTATCCACCGCTGACAACACTACCCACCGCCGAAAGCATTAACCACCGCCAAAAGCATTAACCACCGCCGAAAACACTACCAACCACCGAAAAAACACTACCCACCGCCGACAACACTACCCACCGCCGACAACACTACTCACCGCCGACAACACTACTCACCGCCGACAACACTACTCACCGCCGACAACACTCTCAACCGCCGACAACACTACCCACCGCCGACAACACTACCCACCGCCGGAAGCATTAACCACCGCCGAAAACACTACTAACCACCGGAAAAACACTACTCACCACCAACAACACTACCCACCGCCGACATCACTACCCACCGCCGACAACACTACCCACCGCCGACAACACTACCCTCCATCGGAAGCATTAACAAAAACCGAAAACACTACTAACCACCGAAAACACTACCCACCGCCGAAAACACAACCCACCGCCGAAAACACAGCCCACCGCCGAAAACACAACCCACCGCCAAAAACACAACCCACCGCCGAAAACACAACCCACCGCCGAAAACACAACCCACCGCAGAAAACACTACCCACCGCTGAAAACACTACCCACCGCCGAAAGCGTTAACCACCGGCGAAAACACTACCCACCGCCGAAAACACTACCCACCGCCGAAAACACTACCCACCGCCGAAAACACTACCCACCGCCGAAAACACTACCCACCGCCGTCAACACTACCCACCACCAAAAGCATTAACCACTGCCGAAAGCATATACTCCTGTCGAAAACACTACCCACTGCCAGAAACACAACCCACAGCAGAAAACACTACCCACGGCCAAAAATACTACGCACCGCCAGAAACACAACCCACAGCAGAAAACAGTATCCCCCACTAAAACACTACCCACTGTTGAAAACACTACCCACGGCCAGAAACACTACCCACCTCCGAAAGCATTAACCACAGCCGAAAGCGCTACCCACCGCCAAAAACACTACCCACCGTCGAAAGCACTACCCACCGCCGAAAGCACTAACCACCGCCGAAAGCGCTACACACCGCCGACAACACTACCCACCGCCGAAAGCATTAACCACCGCCGAAAGCGCTACCCACCGCCGACAGCGCTACCCACCGCCGACAGCGCTACCCACCGCCGACAATACTAAACACCGCCGACAATACTAAACACCGCCGAAAACACTACCCACCGCCGAAAACACTACACCCTGCCAGAAACACTACCCACCACCAAAGGTATTAACCACCGCTAGAAACACAACCCACAGCAGAAAACAGTACCCACTGCTGAACGCATTAACCACCGCCGATAACACCACCCACCTCCAGAAACACTACCCACCGCCGAAAGCATTAATCACCGCCGACAGCGCTACCCACCGCCGACAGCGCTACCCACCGCCGACAGCGCTACCCACCGCCGACAGCGCTACCCACCGCCGACAGCGCTACCCACTGCCGACAGCACTACCCATCACCGACAACACTACACACTGCCGAAAGCATTACCCACCGCCGAAAGCACTACCCACCGCCGAAAACCCTTCACACCGCCTGAAACACTAGCCACCACCAAAGGTATTAACCACCGCCGAAAACACTACCCACCGCCAGAAACACAACCCACAGCAGAAAACAATACCCACCGCCGAAAGCATTAACCACCGCCGAAAACACCACCCACCGCCGAAAGCATTAACTACCACCGAAAACACTACCCACCGCCAGAAACAAACCCAAAGCAGAAAATACTACCCACCGCCGAAAGCATTAACCACCGCCGAAAACACTACCCACCGCCGAAAGCCCTACCCACCGCCAGAAACACTACCCACAGCCGACAACACTACCCACCGCTGAAAGCATTAACCACCGCAGAAAACACTACCCACCGCCGAAAGCACTACCCACCGCCGACAACAATACCCACCGCCGACAACACTACCCACCGCCGAAAGCATTAACCACCGCCGAAAGCATTAACCACCGCCGAAAGCGCTACCCACCGCCGACAGCACTACCCATCACCGACAACACTAAACACTGCCGAAAGCATTAACCACCGCCGAAAACACTACACACAGCCAGAAACACTACCCACCACCAAAGGTATTAACCACCGCCGAAAACACTACCCACCGCCAGAAACACAACCCACCGCAAAAAACATTACCCACCGCCGAAAGCATTAACCACCGCCGAAAGCGCTACCCACCGCCAAAAACACTACCCACTGCCGACAACACTACCCACCACCAAAAGCACTACCCACAACCAAAAACACTACCCACCGCCGACAACACTACCCACCACCAAAAGCAATAACCACTGCCGAAAGCATTTACTCCCGTCGAAAACACTACCCACTGCCAGAAACACAACCCACAGCAGAAAACAGTACCGACGGCCGAAAGCATTAACCACCGCTGAAAACACTACCCACCGCCGAAAGCATTAACTACCACCGAAAACACTACACACCGCCGAAAATACTACGCACCGCCAGAAACACTACCCACCGCCGACAGCACTACCCACCGCCGAAAGCATTAACCACCACCGAAAGCACTACCCACCACCAAAAACACTACTCACCACCAGAAACACTACCCACCGCCGACAGCACTACCCACCGCCGACAGCACTACCCACCGCCGACAGCACTACCCACCGCCGGCAGCACTACCCACCGCCGACAGCACTACCCACCGCCGACAGCACTACCCACCGCCGACAGCACTACCCACCGCCGACAGCACTACCCACCGCCGACAGCGCTACCCATCACCGACAACACTACACACTGCCGAAAGCATTAACCACCGCCGAAAACACTACACACAGCCAGAAACACTACCCACCACCAAAGGTATTAACCACCGCCGAAAACACTACCCACCGCCAGAAACACAACCCACCGCAAAAAACATTACCCACCGCCGAAAGCATTAACCACCGCCGAAAGCGCTACCCACCGCCAAAAACACTACCCACTGCCGACAACACTACCCACCACCAAAAGCACTACCCACAACCAAAAACACTACCCACCGCCGACAACACTACCCACCACCAAAAGCAATAACCACTGCCGAAAGCATTTACTCCCGTCGAAAACACTACCCACTGCCAGAAACACAACCCACAGCAGAAAACAGTACCGACGGCCGAAAGCATTAACCACCGCTGAAAACACTACCCACCGCCGAAAGCATTAACTACCGCCGAAAACACTACACACCGCCGAAAATACTACGCACCGCCAGAAACACTACCCACCGCCGACAGCACTACCCACCGCCGAAAGCATTAACCACCACCGAAAGCACTACCCACCACCAAAAACACTACTCACCGCCAGAAACACTACCCACCGCCGACAGCACTACCCACCGCCGACAGCACTACCCACCGCCGGCAGCACTACCCACCGCCGGCAGCACTACCCACCGCCGACAGCAATACCCACCGCCGACAGCGCTACCCACCGCCGACAGCGCTACCCACCGCCGACAGCACTACCCATCACCGACAACACTACACACTGCCGAAAGCATTAACCACCGCCGAAAGCGATACCCACCGCCAATAGCGCTACCCACCGCCGACAGCACTACCCACCGCCGACAGCACTACCCATCACCGACAACACTAAACACTGCCGAAAGCATTAACCACCGCCGAAAACACTACACACAGCCAGAAACACTACCCACCACCAAAGGTATTAACCACCGCCGAAAACACTACCCACCGCCAGAAACACTACCCACAGCTGAAAGCATTAACCACCGCCAGAAACACTACCCACCGCCGAAAGCATTAACCACCACCGAAAACACTACCCACCGCCGACAGCATTCACTACCGCTGAAAACACTACCTACCTCTGAAAACACCACCGACGGCCAGAAACACTACTCACTGCCGAAAGCATTAAGCCCCGCCGAAAACACAACCCACCGCTGAAAAAACTACCCACTGCTGAAAAAACTACCCACCGGAGTAAAAACTACCCACCACAGAAAACACTAGCCACTGCAGAAAAAACTACCCACCGCAAAAAACACTACCCACCACATAAAACTTTACCCACCACTGAAAACACTACCTACCTCAGAAAACCGTAACACTAACCACTGCAGAAAACCATAACACTACCCACCGCTGAAAACATTACCCACCGCCAAAAATAACTACCCACCGCCAAAAACACTACCAACCGCTGTAAAACTGCCCCCTGCAGAAAACACTGCCCACCGCAGAAAACACTACCCACCGCCGAAAACACTACCCACCGCAGAAAACACTACCAACCGCTGTAAAACTGCCCCCTGCAGAAAACACTGCCCACCGCAGAAAACACTACCCACCGCCGAAAACACTACCCACCGCAGAAAACACTACCTACCGCAGAAAACACTGCCCACCGCAGAAAACACTACCTACCTCAGAAAACCGTAACACTAACCACTGCAGAAAACTGTAACACTACCCCACTACCGTAACACTACCCACCGCTGAAAACATTACCCACCGCCGTTACACTACCCACAGCAGAAAACAATACCCACCGCCAGAAATAACTACCCACCGCCAAAAACACTACCTACCGCAGAAAACACTACCAACCGCTGTAAAACTGCCCACCGCAGAAAACACTGCCCACCGCAGAAAACACTACCCACCGCAGAAAACACTGCCCACCGCAGAAAACACTACCCACCGCAGAAAACACTGCCCACCGCAGAAAACACTGCCCACCGCCGAAAACACTACCCACCGCCGAAAACACTACCCACCGCCGAAAACACTACCCACCGCAGAAAACACTACCAACCGCAGAAAACACTGCCCACCGCAGAAAACACTACCCACCACAGGAAACACTACCCACCGCAGAAAACACTACCCACCGCTGTAAAACTACCCCTTGCAGAAAACACTGCCCACCGCAGAAAACACTGCCCACTGCAGAAAACACTGCCCACCGCAGAAAACACTGCCCACCGCAGAAAACACTACCTACTGCAGAAAACACTGCCCACCGCAGAAAACACTGCCCACCGCAGAAAACACTATCTACCGCTGTAAAACTGCCCTCTGCAGAAAACACAACCTACCGCAGATAACACTGCCCACTGCCGAAAACACTGCCCACCGCCGAAATCACTGCCCACCGCCGAAAACGCTGCCCACCGCAGAAAACACTACCCACCGCAGAAAACACTACCCACCGCAGAAAACACTGCCCACCGCGCAAAAACACTACCTACCGCAGAAAACACTGCCCACCGCAGAAAACACTGCCCACCGCAGAAAACACTACCTACCGCAGAAAACACTGCCCACCGCAGAAAACACTACCCACCGCAGAAAACACTGCCCACCGCCGAAAACACTGCCCACCGCCGAAAACGCTGCCCACTGCAGAAAACACTGCCCACCGCAGAAAACACTGCCCACCGCCGAAAACACTACCTACCGCAGAAAACACTGCCCACCGCAGAAAACACTACCTACCGCAGAAAGCACTACCTACCGCCAAAAACACTGCCCACCGCCGAAAACACTGCCCACCGCCGAAAACACTACCTACCGCAGAAAACACAACCCACCGCAGAAAACACTACCCACCGCAGAAAACACTGCCCACCGCCGAAAACACTACCTACCGCAGAAAACACTGCCCACCGCAGAAAACACTGCCTACCGCAGAAAACACTACCTACCGCAGAAAACACTACCTACCGCCGAAAACGCTGCCCACCGCAGAAAACACTACCCAACGCATAAAACACTGCCCACCGCCGAAAACACTACCTACCGCAGAAAACACAACCCACCGCAGAAAACACTACCCACCGCAGAAAACACTGCCCACCGCAGAAAACACTGCCCACCGCCGAAAACACTGCCCACCGCCGAAAACACTACCTACCGCAGAAAACACTACCTACTGCAGAAAGCACTACCCACCGCAGAAAACACTGCCCACCGCCGAACACACTGCCCACCGCTGAAAACACTACCCACCGCAGAAAACACTGCCCACCGCGGAAAACACTGCCCACCGCCGAACACACTGCCCACCGCCGAAAACACTGCCCACCGCAGAAAACACTGCCCACCGCAGAAAACACTGCCCACCGCAGAAAACACTACCCACCGCCGAAAACACTACCTACCGCAGAAAACACTACCCACCGCAGAAAACACTGTCCACCGCAGAAAACACTGCCCACCTCAGAAAACACTACCTACCGCAGAAAGCACTACCCACCGCAGAAAACACTGCCCACCGCCGAAAACACTGCCCACCGCCGAAAACACTGCCCACCGCCGAAAACACTACCTACCGCAGAAAACACTGTCCACCGCAGAAAACACTGCCCACCGCAGAAAACACTACCTACCGCAGAAAGCACTACCCACCGCAGAAAACACTGCCCACCGCCGAAAACACTGCCCACCGCCGAAAACACTGCCCACCGCAGAAAACACTACCAACCGCTGTAAAACTGCCCCCTGCAGAAAACACTGCCCACCGCCGAAAACACTGCCCACCGCCGAAAACACTGCCCACCGCCGAAAACACTACCCACCGCCGAAAACACTGCCTACCGCCGAAAACGCTGCCCACTGCAGAAAACACTGCCCACCGCCGAAAACACTGCCCACCGCCAAAAACACTGCCCACCGCAGAAAACACTGCCCACCGCCGAAAACACTGCCCACCGCAGAAAACACTGGCCACCGCAGAAAACACTGCCCACCGCCGAAAACACTGCCCACCGCCGAAAACACTGCCCACCGCCGAAAACACTGCCCACCGCCGAAAACGCTGCCCACCGCAGAAAACACTGCCCACCGCAGAAAACACTGCCCACCGCAGAAAACACTACCTACCGCAGAAAACACTGCCCACCGCAGAAAACACTACCTACTGCAGAAAGCACTACCCACCGCAGAAAACACTACCTACCGCAGAAAGCACTACCTACCGCCAAAAACACTACCCACCGCCGAAAACACAGCCCACCGCCGAAAACACTGCCCACTCCCGAAAACACTGCCCACCGCAGAAAACACTGCCCACCGCCGAAAACACTGCCCACCGGCGAAAACACTACCCACCGGCGAAAACACTACCCACCACAGAAAACACTGCCCACCGCCGAAAACGCTGCCTGCCGCAGAAAACACTGCCCACCGCAGAAAACACTGCCCACCGCAGAAAACACTACCTACCGCAGAAAACACTGCCCACCGCCGAAAACACTGCCTACCGCAGAAAACACTGCCCACCGCCGAAAACACTGCCTACCGCAGAAAACACTACCCACCGCAGAAAACACTGCCCACCGCAGAAAACACTACCCACCGCAGAAAACACAACCCACCGCAGAAAACACTGCCCACCGCCGAAAACACTGCCCACCGCCGAAAACACTGCCCACCGCAGAAAGTACTACCCACCGCAGAAAACACTGCCCACCGCCGAAAACACTACCTACCGCAGAAAACACTGCCCACCGCCGAAAACACTGCCCACCGCAGAAAACACTACCTACCGCAGAAAGCACTACCTTCCGCCGAAAACACCGCCCACCGCCGAAAACACTACCCACCGCAGAAAACACTACCCACCGCAGAAAACACTGCCCACCGCAGAAAACACTGCCTACCGCAGAAAACACTGCCCACTGCAGAAAACACTGCCCACCGCCGAAAACACTGCCCACCGCAGAAAACACTGCCCACCGCAGAAAACACTGCCCACCGCAGAAAACACTACCCACCGCAGAAAACACTGCCCACCGCAGAAAACACTACCCACCGCAGAAAGCACTACCTACCGCCAAAAACACTGCCCACCGCCGAAAACACTGCCCACCGCCGAAAACACTGCCCACCGCCGAAAACGCTGCCCACTGCAGAAAACACTACCTACCGCAGAAAGCACTACCTTCCGCCGAAAACACCGCCCACCGCAGAAAACACTGCCCACCGCAGAAAACACTGCCTACCGCAGAAAACACTGCCCTCCGCAGAAAACACTACCTACCGCAGAAAGCACTACCTTCCGCCGAAAACACCGCCCACCGCAGAAAACACTGCCCACCGCAGAAAACACTGCCTACCGCAGAAAACACTGCCCTCCGCAGAAAACACTGCCCACCGCCGAAAACACTACCTACCGCAGAAAACACTGCCCACCGCAGAAAACACTGCCCACCGCAGAAAACACTACCTACCGCAGAAAACACTGCCGAACCGCAGAAAACACTGCCCACCGCCGAAAACACTACCTACCGCAGAAAACACTACCCACCGCAGAAAACACTGCCCACCGCAGAAAACACTACCCACCGCAGAAAACACTGCCCACCGCAGAAAACACTACCTACCGCCGAAAACACTACCTACCGCAGAAAACACTACCAACCGCTGTAAAACTGCCCCCTGCAGAAAACACTGCCCACCGCCGAAAACACTGCCCACCGCCGAAAACACTACCTACCGCCGAACACACTGCCCACCGCCGAAAACACTGCCCACCGCAGAAAACACTACCTACCGCCGAAAACACTGCCCACCACAGAAAACACTACCTACCGCAGAAAACACTACCAACCGCCGAAAACACTGCCCACCGCAGAAAACACCTCCCACCGCAGAAAACACTGCCCACCGCAGAAAACACTACCCACCACAGAAAACACTGCCCACCGCCGAAAACGCTGCCCACCGCAGAAAACACTGCCCACCGCAGAAAACACTACCTACCGCCGAAAACACTACCTACCGCAGAAAACACTACCTACTGCAGAAAACACTACCAACCGCTGTAAAACTGCCCCCTGCAGAAAACACTGCCCACCGCCGAAAACACTGCCCACCGCCGAAAACACTACCTACCGCCGAACACACTGCCCACCGCCGAAAACACTGCCCACCGCAGAAAACACTACCTACCGCCGAAAACACTGCCCACCACAGAAAACACTACCTACCGCCGAAAACACTACTTACCGCAGAAAACACTACCTACTGCAGAAAACACTACCAACCGCTGTAAAACTGCCCCCTGCAGAAAACACTGCCCACCGCCGAAAACACTGCCCACCGCCGAAAACACTACCTACCGCCGAACACACTGCCCACCGCCGAAAACACTGCCCACCGCAGAAAACACTACCTACCGCCGAAAACACTGCCCACCACAGAAAACACTACCTACCGCCGAAAACACTACCCACCACAGAAAACACTACCTACCGCAGAAAACACTGCCCACCGCAGAAAGCACTACCCACCGCAGAAAACACTACCTACCGCAGAAAACACTACCCACCGCAGAAAACACTGCCCACCGCAGAAAGCACTACCCACCGCAGAAAACACTGCCCACCGCAGAAAACACTACCTACCGCCGAAAACACTGCCCACCGCCGAAAACACTACCCACCACAGAAAACACTACCTACCGCAGAAAACACTACCTACCGCAGAAAACACTACCTACCGCAGAAAACACTGCCTACCGCCGAAAACACTGCCCACCGCCGAAAACGCTACCTACCGCAGAAAACACTACCTACTGCAGAAAACACTACCAACCGCTGTAAAACTGCCCCCTGCAGAAAACACTGCCCACCGCCGAAAACACTGCCCACCGCCGAAAACACTACCTACCGCCGAACACACTGCCCACCGCCGAAAACACTGCCCACCGCAGAAAACACTACCTACCGCCGAAAACACTGCCCACCACAGAAAACACTGCCCACCGCAGAAAACACTGCCCACCGCAGAAAACACTACCTACCGCAGAAAACACTGCCCACCGCAGAAAACACTACCTACCGCCGAAAACACTGCCCACCACAGAAAACACTGGCCACCGCCGAAAACACTACCTACCGCAGAAAACACTACCTACTGCAGAAAACACTACCAACCGCTGTAAAACTGCCCCCTGCAGAAAACACTGCCCACCGCCGAAAACACTGCCCACCGCCGAAAACACTACCTACCGCCGAACACACTGCCCACCGCCGAAAACACTGCCCACCGCAGAAAACACTGCCCACCGCCGAAAACACTGCCCACCGCAGAAAACACTACCTACCGCCGAAAACACTACCCACCACAGAAAACACTACCTACCGCAGAAAACACTACCTACCGCCGAAAACACTGCCCACCGCCGAAAACACTACCCACCACAGAAAACACTACCTACCGCAGAAAACACTACCTACCGCAGAAAACACTGCCTACCGCCGAAAACACTGCCCACCGCCGAAAACGCTGCCCACCGCAGAAAACACTACCCACCGCAGAAAACACTGCCCACCGCAGAAAACACTGCCCACCGCAGAAAACACTGCCCACCGCCGAAAACACTACCTACCGCAGAAAACACTACCCACCGCAGAAAAGACTACCCACCGCAGAAAGCACTACCCACCGCAGAAAGCACTACCCACCGCAGAAAACACTGCCCACCGCCGAAAACACTGCCCACCGGCGAAAACAATGCCCACCGCCGAAAACAATGCCCACCGCAGAAAACACAACCCACCGCAGAAAACACTACCTACCGCCGAAAACACTGCCCACCGCCGAAAACACTGCCCACCGCCGAAAACACTACCTACCGCAGAAAACACTACCTACTGCAGAAAACACTACCAACCGCTGTAAAACTGCCCCCTGCAGAAAACACTGCCCACCGCCGAAAACACTGCCCACCGCCGAAAACACTACCTACCGCCGAACACACTGCCCACCGCCGAAAACACTGCCCACCGCCGAAAACACTGCCCACCGCCGAAAACACTGCCCACCGCCGAAAACACTGCCCACCGCCGAAAACGCTGCCCACCGCAGAAAACACTGCCCACCGCAGAAAACACTACCCACCGCCGAAAACACTGCCCACCGCAGAAAGCACTACCCACCGCAGAAAACACTGCCTACCGCCGAAAACACTGCCCACCGCCGAAAACGCTGCCCACCGCAGAAAACACTACCCACCGCAGAAAACACTGCCCACCGCCGAAAACACTACCTACCGCAGAAAACACTACCCACCGCAGAAAACACTACCCACCGCAGAAAGCACTACCCACCGCAGAAAGCACTACCCACCGCAGAAAACACTGCCCACCGCCGAAAACACTGCCCACCGCCGAAAACAATGCCCACCGCCGAAAACAATGCCCACCGCAGAAAACACAACCCACCGCAGAAAACACTACCTACCGCCGAAAACACTACCTACCGCCGAAAACACTGCCCACCGCCGAAAACACTGCCCACCGCCGAAAACACTGCCCACCGCCGAAAACACTACCTACCGCAGAAAACACTACCAACCGCTGTAAAACTGCCCCCTGCAGAAAACACTGCCCACCGCCGAAAACACTGCCCACCGCCGAAAACACTACCTACCGCCGAACACACTGCCCACCGCCGAAAACACTGCCCACCGCCGAAAACACTGCCCACCGCCGAAAACACTGCCCACCGCTGAAAACGCTGCCCACCGCAGAAAACACTGCCCACCGCAGAAAACACTACCCACCGCCGAAAACACTGCCCACCGCAGAAAGCACTACCCACCGCAGAAAACACTGCCCACCGCCGAAAACACTACCTACCGCAGAAAACACAACCGACCGCAGAAAGCACTACCTACCACAGAAAACACTACCAACCACAGAAAACACTGCCCACCGCAGAAAACACTACCCACCGCAGAAAACACTACCCACCGCAGAAAACACTGCCCACCGCCGAAAACGCTGCCCACCGCCGAAAACGCTGCCCACCGCAGAAAACACTACCCACCGCAGAAAACACTACCCACCGCAGAAAGCACTGCCCACCGCAGAAAACACTACCCACCGCCGAAAACACTACCCACCGCAGAAAACACTACCCACCGCAGAAAACACTGTCCACCGCAGAAAACACTGCCCACCTCAGAAAACACTACCCACCGCAGAAAACACTACCCACCGCAGAAAACACTACCCACCGCCGAAAACACTACCCACCGCAGAAAACACTACCCACCGCAGAAAACACTGCCCACCGCAGAAAACACTACCAACCGCAGAAAACACAACCCACCGCAGAAAACACTACCCACCGCAGAAAACACTGCCCACCGCCGAAAACGCTGCCCACCGCCGAAAACGCTGCCCACCGCAGAAAACACTACCCACCGCAGAAAACACTACCCACCGCAGAAAGCACTGCCCACCGCAGAAAACACTACCCACCGCCGAAAACACTACCCACCGCAGAAAACACTACCCACCGCAGAAAACACTGCCCACCGCAGAAAACACTGCCCACCGCAGAAAACACTACCCAACGCCGAAAACACTACCAACCGCAGAAAACACTACCCACCGCAGGAAAACACTGCCCACCGCCGAAAACACTGCCCGCCGCAGAAAACACTGCCCACCGCAGAAAACACTGCCCACCGCCGAAAACACTGCCCACCGCCGAAAACGCTGCCCACCGCCGAAAACACTGCCCACCGCCGAAAACACTACCCACCGCAGAAAACACTACCAACCGCTGTAAAACTGCCCCCTGCAGAAAACACTGCCCACCGCCGAAAACACTACCTACCGCAGAAAACACTGCCCACCGCAGAAAACACTACCCACCGCAGAAAACACTACCTACCGCCGAAAACACTGCCCACCGCCGAAAACACTGCCCACCGCCGAAAACACTGCCTACCGCCGAAAACGCTGCCCACTGCAGAAAACACTGCCCACCGCCGAAAACACTGCCCACCGCCGAAAACACTGCCCACCGCAGAAAACACTGCCCACCGCAGAAAACACTGCCCACCGCCGAAAACACTACCCACCGCAGAAAACACTGCCCACCGCAGAAAACACTGCCCACCGCCGAAAACACTACCTACCGCAGAAAACACTGCCCACCGCAGAAAACACTACCCACCGCAGAAAACACTACCTACTGCAGAAAACACTACCTACCGCAGAAAACACTGCCCACCGCCGAAAACACTGCCCACCGCAGAAAACACTGCCCACCGCAGAAAACACTGCCCACCGCCGAAAACACTGCCCACCGCCGAAAACACAACCCACCACAGAAAACACTGCCCACCGCCGAAAACACAACCCACCACAGAAAACACTACCCACCGCCGAAAACACTGCCCACCGCCGAAAACACTGCCCACCGCAGAAAACACTACCCACCGCAGAAAACACTACCCACCGCAGAAAACACTACCCACCGCAGAAAACACTACCCACCGCAGAAAGCACTGCCCACCGCAGAAAACACTACCCACCGCCGAAAACACTACCCACCGCAGAAAACACTACCCACCGCAGAAAACACTGTCCACCGCAGAAAACACTGCCCACCTCAGAAAACACTACCCACCGCAGAAAACACTACCCACCGCCGAAAACACTACCTACCGCAGAAAACACTACCTACCGCAGAAAACACTACCCACCGCAGAAAACACTGCCCACCGCAGAAAACACTACCAACCGCAGAAAACACAACCCACCGCAGAAAACACTACCCACCGCAGAAAACACTGCCCACCGCCGAAAACGCTGCCCACCGCCGAAAACGCTGCCCACCGCAGAAAACACTACCCACCGCAGAAAACACTACCCACCGCAGAAAGCACTGCCCACCGCAGAAAACACTACCCACCGCCGAAAACACTACCCACCGCAGAAAACACTACCCACCGCAGAAAACACTGTCCACCGCAGAAAACACTGCCCACCGCAGAAAACACTACCCAACGCCGAAAACGCTGCCCACCGCAGAAAACACTACCCACCGCCGAAAACACTGCCCACCGCCGAAAACACTACCTACCGCAGAAAACACTACCCACCGCAGAAAACACTGCCCACCGCAGAAAACACTACCCAACGCCGAAAACACTACCAACCGCAGAAAACACTACCCACCGCAGGAAAACACTGCCCACCGCCGAAAACACTGCCCGCCGCAGAAAACACTGCCCACCGCAGAAAACACTGCCCACCGCCGAAAACACTGCCCACCGCCGAAAACGCTGCCCACCGCCGAAAACACTGCCCACCGCCGAAAACACTACCTACCGCAGAAAACACTGCCCACCGCAGAAAACACTACCCACCGCAGAAAACACTACCTACCGCCGAAAACACTGCCCACCGCCGAAAACACTGCCCACCGCCGAAAACACTGCCTACCGCCGAAAACGCTGCCCACTGCAGAAAACACTGCCCACCGCCGAAAACACTGCCCACCGCCGAAAACACTGCCCACCGCAGAAAACACTGCCCACCGCAGAAAACACTGCCCACCGCCGAAAACACTACCCACCGCAGAAAACACTGCCCACCGCAGAAAACACTGCCCACCGCCGAAAACACTACCTACCGCAGAAAACACTGCCCACCGCAGAAAACACTACCAACCGCAGAAAACACTACCTACTGCAGAAAACACTACCTACCGCAGAAAGCACTACCTACCGCCAAAAACACTGCCCACCGCCGAAAACACTGCCCACCGCCGAAAACACTGCCCACCGCCGAAAACACTGCCCACTCCCGAAAACACTACCCACCGCAGAAAACACTACCAACCGCTGTAAAACTGCCCCCTGCAGAAAACACTGCCCACCGCAGAAAACACTGCCCACCGCCGAAAACGCTGCCTACCGCAGAAAACACTGCCCACCGCAGAAAACACTGCCCACCGCCGAAAACACTGCCCACCGCCGAAAACGCTACCCACCGCAGAAAACACTACCTACCGCAGAAAGCACTACCTTCCGCCGAAAACACCGCCCACCGCCGAAAACACTACCTTCCGCAGAAAACACTACCTACCGCAGAAAGCACTACCTACCGCAGAAAACACTACCTACCGCCGAAAACATTACCAACCACAGAAAACACTGCCCACCGCAGAAAACACTGCCTACCGCCGAAAACGCTGCCCACCGCCGAAAACACTACCAACCACAGAAAACACTGCCCACCGCAGAAAACACTGCCCACCGCCGAAAACACTGCCCACCGCAGAAAGCAATACCCACCGCAGAAAACACTACCCACCGCAGAAAACACTGCCCACCGCCGAAAACACTGCCCACCGCAGAAAGCACTACCCACCGCAGAAAACACTACCCACCGCAGAAAACACTGCCCACCGCCGAAAACACTGCCCACCGCCGAAAACACTACCAACCGCTGTAAAACTGCGCCCTGCAGAAAACACTGCCCACCGCCGAAAACACAACCCACCACAGAAAAGACTACCCACCGCAGAAAACACTGCCCACCGCCGAAAACACTGCCCACCGCCGAAAACACTGCCCACCGCCGAAAACACTGCCCACCGCCGAAAACACTGCCCACCGCCGAAAACACTACCTACCGCAGAAAACACTACCTACCGCAGAAAACACTACCTACCGCCGAAAACACTGCCCACCGCCGAAAACACTGCCCACCGCCGAAAACACTGCCCACCGCCGAAAACACTACCCACCGCCGAAAACACTACCCACCGCCGAAAACACTGCCCACCGCCGAAAACACTGCCCACCGCCGAAAACACTGCCCACCGCCGAAAACGCTGCCCACCGCAGAAAACACTACCCACCGCAGAAAACACTACCCACCGCAGAAAACACTACCCACCGCAGAAAACACTGCCCACCGCCGAAAACACTGCCCACCGCCGAAAACACTGCCCACTGCAGAAAACACTGCCCACCGCAGAAAACACTGCCCACCGCCGAAAACACTGCCCACCGCCGAAAACGCTGCCCACTGCAGAAAACACTGCCCACCGCAGAAAACACTGCCCACCGCCGAAAACACTACCTACCGCAGAAAACACTGCCCACCGCAGAAAACACTACCTACCGCAGAAAGCACTACCTACCGCCAAAAACACTGCCCACCGCCGAAAACACTGCCCACCGCCGAAAACACTGCCCACTCCCGAAAACACTACCCACCGCAGAAAACACTACCCACCGCAGAAAACACTACCCACCGCCGAAAACACTACCCACCGCAGAAAACACTACCTACCGCAGAAAACACTGCCCACCGCAGAAAACACTGCCCACCGCTGAAAACACTGCCCACCGCAGAAAACACTACCCACCGGCGAAAACACAACCCACCACAGAAAACACTGCCCACCGCCGAAAACGCTGCCTACCGCAGAAAACACTGCCCACCGCAGAAAACACTACCTACCGCAGAAAGCACTACCTCCCGCCGAAAACACCGCCCACCGCCGAAAACACTACCCACCGCAGAAAACACTGCCCACCGCAGAAAACACTGCCTACCGCAGAAAACACTGCCCACCGCCGAAAACACTACCTACCGCAGAAAACACTGCCCACCGCAGAAAACACTGCCCACCGCAGAAAACACTACCCACCGCAGAAAACACTACCCACCGCAGAAAACACTGCCCACCGCAGAAAACACTGCCTACTGCAGAAAACACTACCTACCGCAGAAAGCACTACCTACCGCCAAAAACACTGCCCACCGCCGAAAACACTGCCCACCGCCGAAAACACTGCCCACCGCCGAAAACACTGCCCACTCCCGAAAACACTACCCACCGCAGAAAACACTACCTACTGCAGAAAACACTACCTACCGCAGAAAGCACTACCTACCGCCAAAAACACTGCCCACCGCCGAAAACACTGCCCACCGCCGAAAACACTGCCCACCGCCGAAAACGCTGCCCACTGCAGAAAACACTGCCCACCGCAGAAAACACTACCTACCGCAGAAAACACTGCCCACCGCAGAAAACACTGCCCACCGCAGAAAACACTGCCCACCGCCGAAAACACTACCCACCGCAGAAAACACTGCCCACCGCAGAAAACACTGCCCACCGCCGAAAACACTACCTACCGCAGAAAACACTGCCCACCGCAGAAAACACTACCCACCGCAGAAAACACTACCTACTGCAGAAAACACTACCTACCGCAGAAAGCACTACCTACCGCCAAAAACACTGCCCACCGCCGAAAACACTGCCCACCGCCGAAAACACTGCCCACCGCCGAAAACACTGCCCACTCCCGAAAACACTACCCACCGCAGAAAACACTACCAACCGCTGTAAAACTGCCCCCTGCAGAAAACACTGCCCACCGCAGAAAACACTGCCCACCGCCGAAAACGCTGCCTACCGCAGAAAACACTGCCCACCGCAGAAAACACTGCCCACCGCCGAAAACACTGCCCACCGCCGAAAACGCTACCCACCGCAGAAAACACTACCTACCGCAGAAAGCACTACCTTCCGCCGAAAACACCGCCCACCGCCGAAAACACTACCTTCCGCAGAAAACACTACCCACCGCAGAAAACACTACCCACCGCAGAAAACACTGCCCACCGCAGAAAGCACTACCTACCGCAGAAAACACTACCTACCGCCGAAAACATTACCAACCACAGAAAACACTGCCCACCGCAGAAAACACTGCCCACCGCCGAAAACACTACCAACCACAGAAAACACTGCCCACCGCAGAAAACACTGCCCACCGCCGAAAACACTGCCCACCGCAGAAAGCACTACCCACCGCAGAAAACACTACCCACCGCAGAAAACACTGCCCACCGCCGAAAACACTGCCCACCGCAGAAAGCACTACCCACCGCAGAAAACACTACCCACCGCAGAAAACACTGCCCACCGCCGAAAACACTGCCCACCGCCGAAAACACTACCAACCGCTGTAAAACTGCCCCCTGCAGAAAACACTGCCCACCGCCGAAAACACAACCCACCACAGAAAAGACTACCCACCGCAGAAAACACTGCCCACCGCCGAAAACACTGCCCACCGCCGAAAACACTGCCCACCGCCGAAAACACTACCTACCGCAGAAAACACTACCTACCGCAGAAAACACTACCTACCGCCGAAAACACTGCCCACCGCCGAAAACACTGCCCACCGCCGAAAACACTGCCCACCGCCGAAAACACTACCCACCGCCGAAAACACTACCCACCGCCGAAAACACTGCCCACCGCCGAAAACACTGCCCACCGCCGAAAACACTGCCCACCGCCGAAAACGCTGCCCACCGCAGAAAACACTGCCCACCGCAGAAAACACTGCCCACCGCCGAAAACACTACCTACCGCAGAAAACACTACCTACTGCAGAAAGCACTACCCACCGCAGAAAACACTACCTACTGCAGAAAGCACTGCCCACCGCAGAAAACACTGCCCACCGCAGAAAACACTGCCCACCGCCGAAAACACTACCTACCGCAGAAAACACTGCCCATCGCAGAAAACACTACCCACCGCCGAAAACACTACCCACCGCCGAACACACTGCCCACCGCCGAAAACACTGCCCACCGCACAAAACACTACCCACCGCAGAAAGCACTACCCACCGCCGAAAACACTGCCCACCGCCGAAAACAATGCCCACCGCAGAAAACACTACCAACCGCTGTAAAACTGCCCCCTGCAGAAAACACTGCCCACCGCAGAAAACACTGCCCACCGCAGAAAACACTACCAACCGCAGAAAACACTACCTACCGCAGAAAACACTGCCCACCGCCGAAAACACAACCCACCACAGAAAACACTGCCCACCGCAGAAAACACTACCTACCGCAGAAAACACTACCTACCGCAGAAAACACTACCCACCGCCGAAAACACAACCCACCACAGAAAACACTGCCCACTGCAGAAAACACTACCTACCGCCGAAAACACTACCTACCGCAGAAAGCACTACCCACCGCAGAAAACACTGCCCACCGCAGAAAACACTGCCCACCGCCGAAAACACTGCCCACCGCCGATAACGCTGCCCACCGCAGAAAACACTGCCCACCGCAGAAAACACTGCCCACCGCCGAAAACACTACCTACCGCAGAAAACACTGCCCACCGCAGAAAACACTACCAACCGCAGAAAACACTGCCCACCGCCGAAAACACAACCCACCACAGAAAACACTACCTACCGCAGAAAACACTACCTACCGCAGAAAACACTACCTACCGCCGAACACACTGCCCACCGCCGAAAACACTACCTACCGCAGAAAACACTACCCACCGCAGAAAACACTACCAACCGCAGAAAACACTGCCCACCGCCGAAAACACAACCCACCACAGAAAACACTACCTACCGCAGAAAACACTACCTACCGCAGAAAACACTACCTACCGCCGAACACACTGCCCACCGCCGAAAACACTGCCCACCGCCGAAAACGCTGCCCACCGCCGAAAACGCTGCCCACTGCAGAAAACACTACCCACCGCCGAAAACACTGCCCACCGCCGAAAACACTACCTACCGCAGAAAACACTGCCCACCGCCGAAAACACTGCCCACCGCCGAAAACACTACCTACCGCAGAAAACACTGCCCACCGCAGAAAACACTACCCACCGCAGAAAACACTACCAACCGCTGTAAAACTGCCCCCTGCAGAAAACAATGCCCACTGCAGAAAACACTGCCCACCGCAGAAAACACTACCCACCGCAGAAAACACTGCCCACCGCCGAAAACACTACCTACCGCAGAAAACACTACCTACTGCAGAAAGCACTACCCACCGCAGAAAACACTACCTACCGTCGAACACACTGCCCACGCCGAAAACACTGCCCACCGCCGAAAACACTGCCCACCGCCGAAAACGCTGCCCACTGCAGAAAACACTACCCACCGCCGAAAACACTACCTACCGCAGAAAACACTACCTACTGCAGAAAGCACTACCCACCGCAGAAAACACTACCTACCGCCGAACACACTGCCCACGCCGAAAACACTGCCCACCGCCGAAAACACTGCCCACCGCCGAAAACGCTGCCCACCGCCGAAAACACTACCTACCGCCGAAAACACTGCCCACCACCGAAAACACTACCTACCGCAGAAAACACTGCCCACCACCGAAAACACTACCTACCGCAGAAAACACTGCCCACCGCAGAAAACACTACCTACCGCAGAAAACACTGCCCACCGCAGAAAACACTGCCCACCGCAGAAAACACTGCCCACCGCAGAAAACACTGCCCACCGCCGAACACACTGCCCACCGCCGAAAACGCTGCCCACCGCAGAAAACACTACCCACCGCAGAAAACACTACCCACCGCAGAAAACACTACCCACCGCAGAAAACACTACCCACCGCAGAAAACACTACCCACCGCAGAAAACACTGCCCACCGCCGAAAACACTACCCACCGCCGAAAACACTACCTACCGCAGAAAACACTACCCACCGCAGAAAACACTGCCCACCGCAGAAAACACTGCCCACCGCAGAAAACACTGCCCACCGCAGAAAACACTGCCCACCGCCGAAAACACTGCCCACCGCAGAAAACACTACCCACCGCAGAAAACACTACCTACCACAGAAAACACTGCCCACCGCAGAAAACACTGCCCACCGCAGAAAACACTGCCCACCGCCGAAAACACTACCCACCACAGAAAACACTACCCACCGCAGAAAACACTACCCACCGCAGAAAACACTGCCTACCGCAGAAAACACTGCCTACCGCCGAAAACACTGCCCACCGCCGAAAACACTGCCCACCGCCGAAAACGCTGCCCACCGCAGAAAACACTACGCACCGCAGAAAACACTACCCACCGCAGAAAACACTACCCACCGCAGAAAACACTGCCTACCGCCGAAAACACTGCCCACCGCCGAAAACACTACCCACCGCCGAAAACACTACCTACCGCAGAAAACACTACCCACCGCAGAAAACACTGCCCACCGCAGAAAACACTGCCCACCGCCGAAAACACTACCTACCGCAGAAAACACTGCCCACCGCAGAAAACACTGCCCACCGCCGAAAACACTACCCACCGCAGAAAACACTGCCCACCGCCGAAAACACTGCCCACCGCCGAAAACGCTGCCCACCGCAGAAAACACTACCCACCGCAGAAAACACTACCCACCGCAGAAAACACTACCCACCGCAGAAAACACTACCCACCGCAGAAAACACTGCCTACCGCCGAAAAAACTGCCCACCGCCGAAAACACTACCCACCGCCGAAAACACTACCTACCGCAGAAAACACTGCCCACCGCAGAAAACACTGCCCACCGCAGAAAACACTGCCCACCGCCGAAAACACTACCTACCGCAGAAAACACTGCCCACCGCAGAAAACACTACCCACCGCAGAAAACACTGCCCACCGCCGAAAACACTACCTACCGCAGAAAACACTGCCCACCGCCGAAAACACTGCCCACCGCAGAAAACACTACCCACCGCCGAAAACACTGCCCACCGCCGAAAACACTGCCCACCGCCGAAAACACTACCCACCGCAGAAAACACTGCCCACCGCAGAAAACACTGCCCACCGCCG
This sequence comes from Eleutherodactylus coqui, assembly GCF_035609145.1. NCBI lineage: Eukaryota > Metazoa > Chordata > Amphibia > Anura > Eleutherodactylidae > Eleutherodactylus > Eleutherodactylus coqui. Next base: position 176,664,023 of record NC_089845.1, read on the forward strand.
AAAACACTGCCCACCGCCGAAAACACTACCTACCGCAGAAAACACTGCCCACCGCCGAAAACACTGCCCACCGCAGAAAACACTGCCCACCGCAGAAAACACTACCTACCGCAGAAAACACTACCTTCCGCCGAAAACACTGCCCACCGCCGAAAACACTGCCGAACCGCAGAAAACACTACCCACCGCAGAAAACACTGTCCACCGCAGAAAACACTACCCACCGCAGAAAACACTACCCACCGCAGAAAACACTGCCCACCGCCGAAAACACTACCTACTGCAGAAAACACTACCTACCGCAGAAAACACTACCCACCGCCGAAAACACAACCCACCGCAGAAAACACTGCCCACCGCAGAAAGCACTACCCACCGCAGAAAACACTGCCCACCGCCGAAAACACTGCCCACCGCCGAAAACACTGCCCACCGCCGAAAACACTACCCACCGCAGAAAACACTACCAACCGCTGTAAAACTGCCCCCTGCAGAAAACACTGCCCACCGCCGAAAACACAACCCACCGCAGAAAACACTACCCACCGCAGAAAACACTACCTACCGCAGAAAACACTGCCCACCGCCGAAAACACTGCCCACCGCAGAAAACACTGCCCACCGCAGAAAACACTGCCCACCGCCGAAAACACTGCCCACCGCAGAAAACACTACCAACCGCTGTAAAACTGCCCCCTGCAGAAAACACTACCTACCGCAGAAAACACTACCCACCGCAGAAAACACTGCCCACCGCCGAAAACACTACCCACCGCAGAAAACACTGCCCACCGCAGAAAACACTGCCCACCGCAGAAAACACTGCCCACCGCCGAAAACACTGCCCACCTCCGAAAACACTGCCCACCGCCGAAAACGCTGCCCACCGCAGAAAACGCTACCCACCGCAGAAAACACTACCCACCGCAGAAAACACTGCCCACCGCAGAAAACACTGCCCACCGCAGAAAACACTGCCCACCGCCGAAAACACTACCTACCGCAGAAAACACTACCCACCGCAGAAAATACTGCCGAACCGCAGAAAACACTGTCCACCGCAGAAAACACTGCCCACCGCCGAAAACACTGCCCACCGCAGAAAACACTGCCCACCGCCGAAAACACTACCCACCGCAGAAAACACTGCCCACCGCCGAAAACACTGCCCACCGCAGAAAACACTGCCCACCGCAGAAAACACTGCCCACCGCAGAAAACACTACCTACCGCCGAAAACACTACCTACCGCAGAAAACACTGCCTACCGCAGAAAACACTGCCTACCGCCGAAAACACTGCCCACCGCCGAAAACACTGCCCACCGCCGAAAACGCTGCCCACCGCCGAAAACGCTGCCCACCGCAGAAAACACTGCCCACCGCAGAAAACACTACCCACCGCCGAAAACACTGCCCACCGCAGAAAACACTACCTACTGCAGAAAACACTGCCCACCGCCGAAAACACAACCCACCGCCGAAAACACTGCCCACCGCAGAAAACACTGCCCACCGCAGAAAACACTACCTACCGCCGAAAACACTACCTACCGCAGAAAACACTGCCTACCGCAGAAAACACTGCCTACCGCCGAAAACACTGCCCACCGCCGAAAACACTGCCCACCGCCGAAAACGCTGCCCACCGCCGAAAACGCTGCCCACCGCAGAAAACACTACCTACCGCAGAAAACACTGCCCACCGCAGAAAACACTACCTACTGCAGAAAACACAGCCCACCGCAGAAAACACTACCTACCGCAGAAAACACTACCTACTGCAGAAAACACAACCCACCGCAGAAAACACTACTTACCGCAGAAAACACAACCCACCGCAGAAAACACTACCCACCGCAGAAAACACTGCCCACCGCCGAAAACACTGCCCACCGCCGAAAACACTACCTACCGCCGAAAACACTGCCCACCGCCGAAAACACTGCCCACCGCCGAAAACACTGCCCACCGCCGAAAACGCTGCACACCGCAGAAAACACTACCCACCGCAGAAAACACTGCCCACCGCCGAAAACACTACCTTCCGCAGAAAACACTGCCCACCGCCGAAAACACTGCCCACCGCAGAAAACACTACCTACCGCAGAAAACACTGCCCACCGCAGAAAACACTACCAACCGCTGTAAAACTGCCCCCTGCAGAAAACACTGCCCACCGCCGAAAACACTACCTACCGCAGAAAACACTGCCCACCGCCGAAAACACTGCCCACCGCCGAAAACACTACCTACTGCAGAAAACACTACCCACCGCAGAAAACACTACCAACCGCTGTAAAACTGCCCACCGCCGAAAACACTGCCCACCGCCGAAAACACTGCCCACCGCCGAAAACACTGCCCACCGCCGAAAACGCTGCCCACCGCCGAAAACACTGCCCACCGCAGAAAACACTGCCCACCGCAGAAAACACTGCCCACCGCCGAAAACACTACCTACCGCAGAAAACACTGCCAACCGCTGTAAAACTACCCACCGCCGAAAACACTGCCCACCGCCGAAAACACAACCCACCACAGAAAACACTGCCCACTGCAGAAAACACTACCCACCGCCGAAAACACTGCCCACCGCCGAAAACACTGCCCACCGCCGAAAACACTGCCCACCGCAGAAAACACTACCTACCGCCGAAAACACTGCCCACCGCAGAAAACACTGCCCACCGCAGAAAACACTGCCCACCGCCGAAAACACTACCTACCGCAGAAAACACTGCCCACCGCCGAAAACACTACCTACCGCAGAAAACACTGCCCACCGCAGAAAACACTACCAACCGTAGAAAACACTGCCCACCGCCGAAAACACAACCCACCACAGAAAACACTACCTACCGCAGAAAACACTACCTACCGCCGAACACACTGCCCACCGCCGAAAACGCTGCCCACCGCAGAAAACACTACCCACCGCAGAAAACACTGCCCACCGCCGAAAACACTGCCCACCGCCGAAAACACTACCTACCGCAGAAAACACTGCCCACCGCAGAAAACACTGCCGAATGGCAGAAAACACTGCCCACCGCCGAAAACACTGCCCACCGCAGAAAACACTACGTACCGCAGAAAACACTACCTACCGCCGAAAACACTACCTACCGCCGAAAACACTGCCCACCGCCGAAAACACTGCCCACCGCAGAAAACACTGCCCACCGCCGAAAACACTACCCACCGCAGAAAACACTACCCACCACCGAAAACACTGCCCACCGCCGAAAACGCTGCCCACAGCCGAAAACGCTGCCCACCGCCGAAAACGCTGCCCACCGCAGAAAACACTGCCCACCGCAGAAAACACTGCCCACCACCGAAAACACTGCCCACTGCCGAAAACACTACCCACCGCAGAAAACACTACCCACCGCCGAAAACACTACCCACCGCAGAAAACACTGCCCACCACCGAAAACACTACCTACTGCAGAAAGCACTACCCACCGCAGAAAACACTGCCCACCGCCGAAAACACTGCCCACTGCCGAAAACACTACCCACCGCAGAAAACACTGCCCACCGCAGAAAACACTGCCCACCGCAGAAAACACTGCCCACCGCCGAAAACACTACCCACCGCAGAAAACACTGCCCACCGCCGAAAACACTACCTACTGCAGAAAGCACTACCCACCGCAGAAAACACTGCCCACCGCCGAAAACACTACCTACCGCAGAAAACACTGCCCACAGCAGAAAACACTACCCACCGCAGAAAACACTGCCCACCGCCGAAAACACTACCTACCGCAGAAAACACTACCTACCGCCGAAAACACTGCCCACCGCCGAAAACACTACCTACCGCAGAAAACACTACCTACTGCAGAAAACACTACCTACCGCAGAAAACACTACCCACCGCAGAAAACACTACCTACCGCCGAAAACCCTGCCCACCGCCGAAAACACTACCTACCGCAGAAAACACTACCTACCGCAGAAAACACTACCCACCGCAGAAAACACTACCAACCACAGAAAACACTACCTACCGCAGAAAACACTACCCACCGCCGAAAACACTGCCCACCGCAGAAAACACTGCCCACCGCCGAAAACACTGCCCACCGCCGAAAACACTACCTACCGCAGAAAACACTACCCACCGCAGAAAACACTGCCGAACCGCAGAAAACACTACCCACCGCAGAAAACACTACCCACCGCAGAAAACACTACCCACCGCAGAAAACACTGTCCACCGCAGAAAACACTGCCCACCGCAGAAAACACTGCCCACCGCCGAAAACACTGCCCACCGCAGAAAACACTGCCCACCGCCGAAAACACTACCCACCGCAGAAAACACTACCCACCGCAGAAAACACTGCCCACCGCCGAAAACACTGCCCACCGCAGAAAACACTACCCACCGCAGAAAACACTGCCCACCGCCGAAAACACTACCCACCGCAGAAAACACTACCTACCGCAGAAAGCACTACCCACCGCAGAAAACACTGCCCACCGCCGAAAACACTACCCACCGCAGAAAACACTACCTACCGCAGAAAGCACTACCTACCGCAGAAAACACTACCCACCGCAGAAAACACTGCCGAACCGCAGAAAACACTACCCACCGCAGAAAACACTGTCCACCGCAGAAAACACTGCCCACCGCAGAAAACACTGCCCACCGCAGAAAACACTACCAACCGCAGAAAACACTGCCCACCGCCGAAAACACAACCCACCGCAGAAAACACTGCCCACCGCAGAAAACACTACCCACCGCAGAAAACACTACCCACCGCAGAAAACACTGCCCACCGCCGAAAACACTGCCCACCGCCGAAAACACTGCCCACCGCCGAAAACACTGCCCACCGCCGAAAACACTACCCACCGCAGAAAACACTACCTACCGCAGAAAGCACTACCCACCGCAGAAAACACTGCCCACCGCCGAAAACACTACCCACCGCAGAAAACACTGCCCACCGCAGAAAACACTGCCCACCGCCGAAAACACTGCCCACCGCAGAAAACACTGCCCACCGCAGAAAACACTACCCACCGCAGAAAACACTGCCCACCGCAGAAAACACTGCCCACCGCAGAAAACACTACCCACCGCAGAAAACACTGCCCACCGCTGAAAACACTGCCCACCGCCGAAAACACTGCCCACCGCAGAAAACACTGCCCACCGCCGAAAACACTACCCACCGCAGAAAACACTACCCACCGCAGAAAACACTGCCCACCGCCGAAAACACTACCCACCGCAGAAAACACTGCCCACCGCAGAAAACACTGCCCACCGCCGAAAACACTGCCCACCGCAGAAAACACTGCCCACCGCAGAAAACACTACCCACCGCAGAAAACACTGCCCACCGCAGAAAACACTGCCCACCGCAGAAAACACTACCCACCGCAGAAAACACTGCCCACCGCGGAAAACACTGCCCACCGCCGAAAACACTACCTACCGCAGAAAACACTGCCCACCGCCGAAAACACTACCTACCGCAGAAAACACTGCCCACCGCAGAAAACACTGCCCACCGCAGAAAACACTACCCACCGCAGAAAACACTGCCCACCGCAGAAAACACTGCCCACCGCAGAAAACACTACCTACTGCAGAAAGCACTGCCCACCGCAGAAAACACTGCCCACCGCCGAAAACACTGCCCACTGCCGAAAACACTACCCACCGCAGAAAACACTGCCCACCGCAGAAAACACTACCAACCACAGAAAACACTGCCCACCGCAGAAAACACTACCAACCACAGAAAGCACTACCCACCGCAGAAAACACTACCAACCACAGAAAACACTACCTACCGCAGAAAGCACTGCCCACCGCCGAAAACACAACCCACCGCCGAAAACATTACCAACCACAGAAAACACTGCCCGCCGCAGAAAACACTGCCCACCGCCGAAAACACTGCCCACCGCCGAAAACACTACCCACCGCAGAAAACACTGCCCACCGCAGAAAACACTACCAACCACAGAAAACACTGCCCACCGCAGAAAACACTGCCCACCGCCGAAAACACTACCCACCGCAGAAAACACTGCCCACCGCCGAAAACACTACCTACCGCAGAAAACACTGCCCACCGCAGAAAACACTGCCCACAGCAGAAAACACTACCCACCGCAGAAAACACTGCCCACCGCCGAAAACACTACCTACCGCAGAAAACACTACCTACCGCCGAAAACACTGCCCACCGCAGAAAACACTACCTACCGCAGAAAACACTACCTACTGCAGAAAACACTACCTACCGCAGAAAACACTACCCACCGCAGAAAACACTACCTACCGCCGAAAACCCTGCCCACCGCCGAAAACACTACCTACCGCAGAAAACACTACCTACCGCCGAAAACACTACCTACCGCAGAAAACACTACCCACCGCAGAAAACACTACCCACCGCAGAAAACACCACCAACCACAGAAAACACTACCTACCGCAGAAAACACTACCCACCGCCGAAAACACTGCCCACCGCAGAAAACACTGCCCACCGCCGAAAACACTGCCCACCGCCGAAAACACTACCTACCGCAGAAAACACTACCCACCGCAGAAAACACTGCCGAACCGCAGAAAACACTACCCACCGCAGAAAACACTGTCCACCGCAGAAAACACTGCCCACCGCAGAAAACACTGCCCACCGCAGAAAACACTACCAACCGCAGAAAACACTGCCCACCGCCGAAAACACTACCCACCGCAGAAAACACTACCCACCGCCGAAAACACTGCCCACCGCAGAAAACACTACCCACCGCAGAAAACACTGCCCACCGCCGAAAACACTACCTACCGCAGAAAACACTACCTACTGCAGAAAGCACTACCTACCGCAGAAAACACTACCTACCGCAGAAAGCACTACCCACCGCAGAAAACACTGCCCACCGCCGAAAACACTACCCACCGCAGAAAACACTACCTACCGCAGAAAGCACTACCCACCGCAGAAAACACTGCCGAACCGCAGAAAACACTGCCCACCGCCGAAAACACTGCCCACCGCAGAAAACACTGCCGAACCGCAGAAAACACTGCCCACCGCAGAAAACACTGCCCACCGCAGAAAACACTGCCCACCGCAGAAAACACTGCCCACCGCAGAAAACACTACCAACCGCAGAAAACACTGCCCACCGCCGAAAACACAACCCACCGCAGAAAACACTGCCCACCGCAGAAAACACTACCCACCGCAGAAAACACTACCCACCGCAGAAAACACTGCCCACCGCCGAAAACACTGCCCACCGCAGAAAACACTACCCACCGCAGAAAACACTACCCACCGCCGAAAACACTACCCACCGCAGAAAACACTACCTACCGCAGAAAGCACTACCCACCGCAGAAAACACTGCCCACCGCCGAAAACACTACCCACCACAGAAAACACTACCTACCGCTTTAAAACTGCCCCCTGCAGAAAACACTACCCACCACAGAAAACACTGCCCACCGCAGAAAACACTGCCCACCGCCGAAAACACTGCCCACCGCAGAAAACACTGCCCACCGCAGAAAACACTACCCACCGCAGAAAACACTGCCCACCGCAGAAAACACTGCCCACCGCCGAAAACACTACCTACCGCAGAAAACACTGCCCACCGCCTAAAACACTACCTACCGCAGAAAACACTGCCCACCGCAGAAAACACTGCCCACCGCAGAAAACACTACCCACCGCAGAAAACACTGCCCACCGCAGAAAACACTGCCCACCGCAGAAAACACTACCTACTGCAGAAAGCACTGCCCACCGCAGAAAACACTGCCCACCGCCGAAAACACTGCCCACCGCCGAAAACACTACCCACCGCAGAAAACACTGCCCACCGCAGAAAACACTACCAACCACAGAAAACACTACCCACGGCAGAAAACACTACCAACCACAGAAAACACTGCCCACCGCAGAAAACACTGCCCACCGCCGAAAACACTGCCCACCGCCGAAAACACAACCCACCGCCGAAAACATTACCAACCACAGAAAACACTGCCCGCCGCAGAAAACACTGCCCACCGCCGAAAACACTGCCCACCGCAGAAAACACTACCCACCGCAGAAAACACTACCCACCGCAGAAAACACTACCCACCGCCGAAAACACTGCCCACCGCCGAAAACACTGCCCACCGCCGAAAACACTACCAACCGCTGTAAAACTGCCCCCTGCAGAAAACACTGCCCACCGCCGAAAACACTGCCCACCGCAGAAAACACTACCTACCGCAGAAAACACTACCTACCGCAGAAAACACTGCCCACCGCCGAAAACACTGCCCACCGCAGAAAACACTGCCTACCGCCGAAAACACTGCCCACCGCCGAAAACACTGCCCACCGCCGAAAACACTGCCCACCGCAGAAAACACTGCCCACCACAGAAAACACTACCTACCGCAGAAAACACTGCCCACCGCCGAAAACACTGCCCACCGCCGAAAACGCTGCCCACCGCAGAAAACACTGCCCACCGCAGAAAACACTGCCCACCGCCGAAAACACTGCCCACCGCCGAAAACACTACCTACCGCAGAAAGCACTACCCACCGCCGAACACACTGCCCACCGCCGAACACACTGCCCACCGCCGAAAACAATGCCCACCGCCGAAAGCAATGCCCACCGCAGAAAACACTACCTACCGCAGAAATCACTACCTTCCGCCGAAAACACTGCCCACCGCCGAAAACACTGCCCACCGCCGAAAACACTGCCCACCGCAGAAAACACTACCTACCACAGAAAACACTACCCACCGCAGAAAACACTGCCCACCGCAGAAAACACTGCCCACCGCCGAAAACACTACCCACCGCAGAAAACACTACCCACCGCCGAAAACACTACCCACCGCAGAAAACACTACCCACCACAGAAAACACTACCTACCGCAGAAAACACTGCCCACCGCACAAAACACTGCCCACCGCAGAAAGCACTACCCACCGCCGAAATCACTACCCACCGCCGAAAACACTGCCCACCGCCGAAAACAATGCCCACCGCAGAAAACATTGCCCACCGCAGAAAACACAACCCACCGCCGAAAACACAACCCACCACAGAAAACACTGCCCACTGCAGAAAACACTACCCACCGCCGAAAACACTGCCCACCGCAGAAAACACTACCTACCGCCAAAAACACTGCCCACCGCAGAAAACACTGCCCACCGCAGAAAACACTACCCACCACAGAAAACACTACCTACCGCAGAAAACACTACCCACCGCAGAAAACACTGCCCACTGCAGAAAACACTACCCACCGCCGAAAACACTGCCCACCGCAGAAAACACTACCTACCGCCAAAAACACTGCCCACCGCAGAAAACACTGCCCACCGCAGAAAACACTGCCCACCGCCGAAAACACTACCTATTGCAGAAAACACTGCCCACCGCCGAAAACACTACCTACCGCAGAAAACACTGCCCACCGCAGAAAACACTGCCCACCGCCGAAAACACAACCCACCACAGAAAACACTACCTACCACAGAAAACACTACCTACCGCAGAAAACACTGCCCACCGCCGAAAACGCTGCCCACCGCAGAAAACACTACCCACCGCAGAAAACACTGCCCACCGCCGAAAACACTGCCCACCGCCGAAAACACTACCTACCGCAGAAAACACTGCCCACCGCCGAAAACACTACCTACCGCAGAAAGCACTACCCACCGCAGAAAACACTACCAACCGCAGAAAACACTACCAACGCAGAAAACACTGCCCACCGCCGAAAACACTACCCACCGCAGAAAACAGTACCTACCGCAGAAAACACTGCCCACCGCAGAAAACACTACCCACCGCTGAAAACACTACCTACCGCCGAAAACACTGCCCACCGCCGAAAACACTGCCCACCGCCGAAAACACTGCCCACCGCCGAAAACACTGCCCACCGCCGAAAACGCTGCCCACCGCAGAAAACACTACCCACCGCAGAAAACACTACCCACCGCAGAAAACACTACCCACCGCAGAAAACACTGCCCACCGCCGAAAACACTGCCCACCGCCGAAAACACTGCCCACCGCCGAAAACACTACCTACCGCAGAAAACACTGCCCACCGCAGAAAACACTACCTACCGCAGAAAACACTGCCAACCGCAGAAAACACTGCCCACCGCAGAAAACACTGCCCACCGCAGAAAACACTACCTACCGCAGAAAACACTGCCCACCGCCGAAAACACTACCTACTGCAGAAAGCCCTACCCACCGCAGAAAACACTACCCACCGCAGAAAACACTGCCCACCGCCGAAAACACTGCCCACCGCCGAAAACACTGCCCACCGCCAAAAACACTGCCCACCGCCAAAAACACTGCCCACCGCCGAAAACGCTGCCCACCGCAGAAAACACTGCCCACCGCCAAAAACACTGCCTACCGCCGAAAACACTACCAACCGCTGTAAAACTGCCCCCTGCAGAAAACACTGCCCACCGCCGAAAACACAACCCACCACAGAAAACACTGGCCACCGCAGAAAACACTACCTACCGCAGAAAACACTGCCCACCGCCGAAAACACTGCCCACCGCCGAAAACACTGCCCACCGCCGAAAACACAACCCACCACAGAAAACACTACCTACCGCAGAAAACACTGCCCACCGCAGAAAACACTGCCCACCGCAGAAAACACTGCCCACCGCCGAAAACACTACCAACCGCAGAAAACACTGCCCACCGCCGAAAACACTGCCCACCGCAGAAAACACTACCCACCGCAGAAAACACTGCCCACCGCCGAAAACACTACCAACCGCAGAAAACACTGCCCACCGCAGAAAACACTGCCCACCGCAGAAAACACTGCCCACCGCCGAAAACACTACCTACCGCAGAAAACACTACCTACCGCCGAAAACACTACCCACCGCAGAAAACACTACCTACCGCAGAAAACACTACCTACCGCCGAACACACTGCCCACCGCCGAAAACACTGCCCACCGCCGAAAACACTGCCCACCGCCGAAAACACTGCCCACCGCCGAAAACACTGCCCACCGCAGAAAACACTGCCCACCGCCGAAAGCACTACCTACCGCAGAAAACACTGCCCACCGCAGAAAACACTGCCCACCGCCGAAAACGCTGCCCACCACCGAAAACACTGCCCACCGCAGAAAACACTACCCACCGCAGAAAACACTACCAACCACAGAAAACACTGCCTACCGCAGAAAACACTACCTACCACAGAAAACACTACCTACCGCAGAAAGCACTACCTACCACAGAAAACACTACCCACCGCAGAAAACACTACCCACCACAGAAAACACTGCCCACCACAGAAAACACTGCCCACCGCCGAAAACACTACCTACTGCAGAAAACACTGCCCACCGCAGAAAACACTGCCTACCGCAGAAAACACTACCCACCGCAGAAAGCACTGCCCACCGCAGAAAACACTGCCCACCGCAGAAAACACTACCTACCGCAGAAAACACTGCCCACCGCAGAAAACACTGCCCACCGCAGAAAACACTACCTACTGCAGAAAACACTGCCCACCGCAGAAAACACTGCCCACCGCAGAAAACACTGCCCACCGCAGAAAACACTACCTACCGCAGAAAACACTGCCCACCGCAGAAAACACTACCTACCGCCGAAAACACTACCCACCGCAGAAAACACTGCCCACCGCCAAAAACATTACCAACCACAGAAAACACTGCCCACCGCAGAAAACACTGCCCACCGCCGAAAACACTGCCCACCGCCGAAAACACAACCCACCACAGAAAACACTACCCACCGCAGAAAACACTGCCCACCGCCGAAAACACTACCTACTGCAGAAAGCACTACCCACCGCAGAAAACACTGCCCACCGCCGAAAACACTGCCCACAGCAGAAAACACTACCAACCACAGAAAACACTGCCCACCGCAGAAAACACTGCCCACCGCCGAAAACACTGCCCACCGCCGAAAACACTGCCCACCGCCAAAAACATTACCAACCACAGAAAACACTGCCCACCGCCAAAAACATTACCAAGCACAGAAAACACTACCCACCGCAGAAAACACTGCCCACCGCCGAAAACACTGCCCACCGCCGAAAACACTGCCCACCGCCGAAAACACTGCCCACCGCCGAAAACACTGCCCACCACCGAAAACGCTGCCCACCGCAGAAAACACTACCTACTGCAGAAAGCACTACCCACCGCAGAAAACACTGCCCACCGCCGAAAACACTGCCTACCGCAGAAAGCACTACCTTCCGCCGAAAACACTGCCCACCGCCGAAAACACTGCCCACCGCAGAAAACACTACCAACCGCTTTAAAACTGCCCCCTGCAGAAAACACTACCCACCACAGAAAACACTGCCCACCGCAGAAAACACTGCCCACCGCCGAAAACACTACCTACCGCAGAAAACACTGCCCACCGCCGAAAACACTGCCCACCGCCGAAAACACTGCCCACCGCCGAAAACACTGCCCACCGCCGAAAACACTGCCCACCGCAGAAAACACTACCTACCGCAGAAAACACTGCCCACCGCAGAAAACACTACCCACCGCCGAAAACACTGCCCACCGCAGAAAACACTGCCAACCGCCGAAAACACTGCCCACCGCAGAAAACACTACCTACCGCAGAAAACACTACCCACCGCAGAAAACACTACCCACCGCCGAAAACACTACCTACCGCAGAAAACACTACCCACCGCAGAAAACACTGCCCACCGCTGTAAAACTGCCCCCTGCAGAAAACACTACCCACCACAGAAAACACTGCCCACCACAGAAAACACTGCCCACCGCCGAAAACACTACCTACTGCAGAAAACACTGCCCACCGCAGAAAACACTGCCTACCGCAGAAAACACTACCCACCGCAGAAAACACTGCCCACCGCCGAAAACACTACCCACCGCAGAAAACACTGCCCACCGCAGAAAACACTGCCCACCGCCGAAAACACTGCCCACCGCAGAAAACACTGCCCACCGCAGAAAACACTACCCACCGCAGAAAACACTGCCCACCGCAGAAAACACTGCCCACCGCAGAAAACACTACCCACCGCAGAAAACACTGCCCACCGCTGAAAACACTGCCCACCGCCGAAAACACTACCTACCGCAGAAAACACTGCCCACCGCCGAAAACACTGCCCACCGCAGAAAACACTACCCACCGCAGAAAACACTGCCCACCGCAGAAAACACTACCCACCGCAGAAAACACTGCCCACCGCAGAAAACACTGCCCACCGCAGAAAACACTACCTACTGCAGAAAGCACTGCCCACCGCAGAAAACACTGCCCACCGCCGAAAACACTGCCCACTGCCGAAAACACTACCCACCGCAGAAAACACTGCCCACCGCAGAAAACACTACCAACCACAGAAAACACTGCCCACCGCAGAAAACACTACCAACCACAGAAAGCACTACCCACCGCAGAAAACACTACCAACCACAGAAAACACTACCTACCGCAGAAAGCACTGCCCACCGCCGAAAACACTGCCCACCGCCGAAAACACAACCCACCGCCGAAAACATTACCAACCACAGAAAACACTGCCCACCGCAGAAAACACTGCCCACCGCAGAAAACACTACCCACCACAGAAAACACTACCTACCGCAGAAAACACTACCCACCGCAGAAAACACTGCCCACTGCAGAAAACACTACCCACCGCCGAAAACACTGCCCACCGCAGAAAACACTACCTACCGCCAAAAACACTGCCCACCGCAGAAAACACTGCCCACCGCAGAAAACACTGCCCACCGCCGAAAACACTACCTATTGCAGAAAACACTGCCCACCGCCGAAAACACTACCTACCGCAGAAAACACTGCCCACCGCAGAAAACACTGCCCACCGCCGAAAACACAACCCACCACAGAAAACACTACCTACCACAGAAAACACTACCTACCGCAGAAAACACTGCCCACCGCCGAAAACGCTGCCCACCGCAGAAAACACTACCCACCGCAGAAAACACTGCCCACCGCCGAAAACACTGCCCACCGCCGAAAACACTACCTACCGCAGAAAACACTGCCCACCGCCGAAAACACTACCTACCGCAGAAAGCACTACCCACCGCAGAAAACACTACCAACCGCAGAAAACACTACCAACGCAGAAAACACTGCCCACCGCCGAAAACACTACCCACCGCAGAAAACACTACCTACCGCAGAAAACACTGCCCACCGCAGAAAACACTACCCACCGCTGAAAACACTACCTACCGCCGAAAACACTGCCCACCGCCGAAAACACTGCCCACCGCCGAAAACACTGCCCACCGCCGAAAACACTGCCCACCGCCGAAAACGCTGCCCACCGCAGAAAACACTACCCACCGCAGAAAACACTACCCACCGCAGAAAACACTACCCACCGCAGAAAACACTGCCCACCGCCGAAAACACTGCCCACCGCCGAAAACACTGCCCACCGCCGAAAACACTACCTACCGCAGAAAACACTGCCCACCGCAGAAAACACTACCTACCGCAGAAAACACTGCCAACCGCAGAAAACACTGCCCACCGCAGAAAACACTGCCCACCGCAGAAAACACTACCTACCGCAGAAAACACTGCCCACCGCCGAAAACACTACCTACTGCAGAAAGCCCTACCCACCGCAGAAAACACTGCCCACCGCCGAAAACACTGCCCACTGCCGAAAACACTGCCCACCGCCTAAAACACTGCCCACCGCCGAAAACGCTGCCCACCGCAGAAAACACTGCCCACCGCCAAAAACACTGCCTACCGCCGAAAACACTACCAACCGCTGTAAAACTGCCCCCTGCAGAAAACACTGCCCACCGCCGAAAACACAACCCACCACAGAAAACACTGGCCACCGCAGAAAACACTACCTACCGCAGAAAACACTGCCCACCGCCGAAAACACTGCCCACCGCCGAAAACACTGCCCACCGCCGAAAACACAACCCACCACAGAAAACACTACCTACCGCAGAAAACACTGCCCACCGCAGAAAACACTGCCCACCGCAGAAAACACTGCCCACCGCCGAAAACACTACCAACCGCAGAAAACACTGCCCACCGCCGAAAACACTGCCCACCGCAGAAAACACTACCCACCGCAGAAAACACTGCCCACCGCCGAAAACACTACCAACCGCAGAAAACACTGCCCACCGCAGAAAACACTGCCCACCGCAGAAAACACTGCCCACCGCCGAAAACACTACCTACCGCAGAAAACACTACCTACCGCCGAAAACACTACCCACCGCAGAAAACACTACCTACCGCAGAAAACACTACCTACCGCCGAACACACTGCCCACCGCCGAAAACACTGCCCACCGCCGAAAACACTGCCCACCGCCGAAAACACTGCCCACCGCCGAAAACACTGCCCACCGCAGAAAACACTGCCCACCGCCGAAAGCACTACCTACCGCAGAAAACACTGCCCACCGCAGAAAACACTGCCCACCGCCGAAAACGCTGCCCACCACCGAAAACACTGCCCACCGCAGAAAACACTACCCACCGCAGAAAACACTACCAACCACAGAAAACACTGCCTACCGCAGAAAACACTACCTACCACAGAAAACACTACCTACCGCAGAAAGCACTACCTACCACAGAAAACACTACCCACCGCAGAAAACACTACCCACCACAGAAAACACTGCCCACCACAGAAAACACTGCCCACCGCCGAAAACACTACCTACTGCAGAAAACACTGCCCACCGCAGAAAACACTGCCTACCGCAGAAAACACTACCCACCGCAGAAAGCACTGCCCACCGCAGAAAACACTGCCCACCGCAGAAAACACTACCTACCGCAGAAAACACTGCCCACCGCAGAAAACACTGCCCACCGCAGAAAACACTACCTACTGCAGAAAACACTGCCCACCGCAGAAAACACTGCCCACCGCAGAAAACACTGCCCACCGCAGAAAACACTACCTACCGCAGAAAACACTGCCCACCGCAGAAAACACTACCTACCGCCGAAAACACTACCCACCGCAGAAAACACTGCCCACCGCCAAAAACATTACCAACCACAGAAAACACTGCCCACCGCAGAAAACACTGCCCACCGCCGAAAACACTGCCCACCGCCGAAAACACAACCCACCACAGAAAACACTACCCACCGCAGAAAACACTGCCCACCGCCGAAAACACTACCTACTGCAGAAAGCACTACCCACCGCAGAAAACACTGCCCACCGCCGAAAACACTGCCCACAGCAGAAAACACTACCAACCACAGAAAACACTGCCCACCGCAGAAAACACTGCCCACCGCCGAAAACACTGCCCACCGCCGAAAACACTGCCCACCGCCAAAAACATTACCAACCACAGAAAACACTGCCCACCGCCAAAAACATTACCAAGCACAGAAAACACTACCCACCGCAGAAAACACTGCCCACCGCCGAAAACACTGCCCACCGCCGAAAACACTGCCCACCGCCGAAAACACTGCCCACCGCCGAAAACACTGCCCACCACCGAAAACGCTGCCCACCGCAGAAAACACTACCTACTGCAGAAAGCACTACCCACCGCAGAAAACACTGCCCACCGCCGAAAACACTGCCTACCGCAGAAAGCACTACCTTCCGCCGAAAACACTGCCCACCGCCGAAAACACTGCCCACCGCAGAAAACACTACCAACCGCTTTAAAACTGCCCCCTGCAGAAAACACTACCCACCACAGAAAACACTGCCCACCGCAGAAAACACTGCCCACCGCCGAAAACACTACCTACCGCAGAAAACACTGCCCACCGCCGAAAACACTGCCCACCGCCGAAAACACTGCCCACCGCCGAAAACACTGCCCACCGCCGAAAACACTGCCCACCGCAGAAAACACTACCTACCGCAGAAAACACTGCCCACCGCAGAAAACACTACCCACCGCCGAAAACACTGCCCACCGCAGAAAACACTGCCAACCGCCGAAAACACTGCCCACCGCAGAAAACACTACCTACCGCAGAAAACACTACCCACCGCAGAAAACACTACCCACCGCCGAAAACACTACCTACCGCAGAAAACACTACCCACCGCAGAAAACACTGCCCACCGCTGTAAAACTGCCCCCTGCAGAAAACACTACCCACCACAGAAAACACTGCCCACCACAGAAAACACTGCCCACCGCCGAAAACACTACCTACTGCAGAAAACACTGCCCACCGCAGAAAACACTGCCTACCGCAGAAAACACTACCCACCGCAGAAAACACTGCCCACCGCCGAAAACACTACCCACCGCAGAAAACACTGCCCACCGCAGAAAACACTGCCCACCGCCGAAAACACTGCCCACCGCAGAAAACACTGCCCACCGCAGAAAACACTACCCACCGCAGAAAACACTGCCCACCGCAGAAAACACTGCCCACCGCAGAAAACACTACCCACCGCAGAAAACACTGCCCACCGCTGAAAACACTGCCCACCGCCGAAAACACTACCTACCGCAGAAAACACTGCCCACCGCCGAAAACACTGCCCACCGCAGAAAACACTACCCACCGCAGAAAACACTGCCCACCGCAGAAAACACTACCCACCGCAGAAAACACTGCCCACCGCAGAAAACACTGCCCACCGCAGAAAACACTACCTACTGCAGAAAGCACTGCCCACCGCAGAAAACACTGCCCACCGCCGAAAACACTGCCCACTGCCGAAAACACTACCCACCGCAGAAAACACTGCCCACCGCAGAAAACACTACCAACCACAGAAAACACTGCCCACCGCAGAAAACACTACCAACCACAGAAAGCACTACCCACCGCAGAAAACACTACCAACCACAGAAAACACTACCTACCGCAGAAAGCACTGCCCACCGCCGAAAACACTGCCCACCGCCGAAAACACAACCCACCGCCGAAAACATTACCAACCACAGAAAACACTGCCCACCGCAGAAAACACTGCCCACCGCCGAAAACACTGCCCACCGCCGAAAACACTACCCACCGCAGAAAACACTGCCCACCGCAGAAAACACTACCAACCACAGAAAACACTGCCCACCGCAGAAAACACTACCAACCACAGAAAGCACTGCCCACCGCAGAAAACACTGCCCACCGCCGAAAACGCTGCCCACCGCAGAAAACACTGCCCACCGCAGAAAACACTGCCCACCGCCGAAAACACTGCCCACCGCCGAAAACACTACCTACCGCAGAAAGCACTACCCACCGCAGAAAACACTGCCCACCGCCGAACACACTGCCCACCGCCGAAAACACTGCCCACCGCCGAAAACAATGCCCACCGCAGAAAACACTACCTACTGCAGAAAGCACTACCCACCGCAGAAAACACTACCCACCGCAGAAAACACTGCCCACCGCAGAAAACACTGCCCACCGCAGAAAACACTACCTACCGCAGAAAGCACTACCTTCCGCCGAAAACACTGCCCACCGCCGAAAACACTACCCACCGCCGAAAACACTGCCCACCGCCGAAAACACTGTCCACCGCAGAAAACACTGCCCACCGCCGAAAACACTGCCCACCGCAGAAAACACTACCTACCACAGAAAACACTACCCACCGCAGAAAACACTGCCCACCGCAGAAAACACTGCCCACCGCCGAAAACACTACCCACCGCAGAAAACACTACCCACCGCCGAAAACACTACCCACCGCAGAAAACACTACCCACCGCAGAAAACACTACCCACCACAGAAAACACTACCTACCGCAGAAAACACTACCTACCGCCGAACACACTGCCCACCGCCGAAAACGCTGCCCACCGCAGAAAACACTACCCACCGCAGAAAACACTGCCCACCGCCGAAAACACTGCCCACCGCCGAAAACACTACCTACCGCAGAAAACACTGCCCACCGCAGAAAACACTGCCGAATGGCAGAAAACTCTGCCCACCGCCGAAAACACTGCCCACCGCAGAAAACACTACGTACCGCAGAAAACACTACCTACCGCAGAAAACACTACCTACCGCCGAAAACACTGCCCACCGCCGAAAACACTGCCCACCGCAGAAAACACTGCCCACCGCCGAAAACACTGCCCACCGCCGAAAACACTGCCCACTGCAGAAAACACTACCTACCGCAGAAAACACTACCCACCGCAGAAAACACTACCCACCGCAGAAAACACTACCTACCGCCGAAAACACTACCTACCGCAGAAAACACTGTCCACCGCAGAAAACACTACCCACCACCGAAAACACTGCCCACCGCCGAAAACGCTGCCCACAGCCGAAAACGCTGCCCACCGCCGAAAACGCTGCCCACCGCAGAAAACACTGCCCACCGCAGAAAACACTGCCCACCACCGAAAACACTGCCCACTGCCGAAAACACTACCCACCGCAGAAAACACTACCCACCGCCGAAAACACTACCCACCGCAGAAAACACTGCCCACCACCGAAAACACTACCTACTGCAGAAAGCACTACCCACCGCAGAAAACACTGCCCACCGCCGAAAACACTGCCCACTGCCGAAAACACTACCCACCGCAGAAAACACTACCCACCGCAGAAAACACTGCCCACCGCAGAAAACACTGCCCACCGCAGAAAACACTGCCCACCGCCGAAAACACTACCTACCGCAGAAAACACTACCTACCGCCGAAAACACTGCCCACCGCCGAAAACACTACCTACCGCAGAAAACACTACCTACTGCAGAAAACACTACCTACCGCAGAAAACACTACCCACCGCATTAAACACTACCTACCGCCGAAAACCCTGCCCACCGCCGAAAACACTACCTACCGCAGAAAACACTACCTACCGCCGAAAACACTACCTACCGCAGAAAACACTACCCACCGCAGAAAACACTACCCACCGCAGAAAACACTACCAACCACAGAAAACACTACCTACCGCAGAAAACACTACCCACCGCCGAAAACACTGCCCACCGCAGAAAACACTGCCCACCGCCGAAAACACTGCCCACCGCCGAAAACACTACCTACCGCAGAAAACACTACCCACCGCAGAAAACACTGCCGAACCGCAGAAAACACTACCCACCGCAGAAAACACTGTCCACCGCAGAAAACACTGCCCACCGCAGAAAACACTGCCCACCGCAGAAAACACTACCAACCGCAGAAAACACTGCCCACCGCCGAAAACACTACCCACCGCAGAAAACACTACCCACCGCCGAAAACACTGCCCACCGCAGAAAACACTACCCACCGCAGAAAACACTGCCCACCGCCGAAAACACTACCTACCGCAGAAAACACTACCTACTGCAGAAAGCACTACCTACCGCAGAAAACACTACCTAGCGCAGAAAGCACTACCCACCGCAGAAAACACTGCCCACCGCAGAAAACACTACCCACCGCAGAAAACACTACCTACTGCAGAAAGCACTACCCACCGCAGAAAACACTGCCGAACCGCAGAAAACACTGCCCACCGCCGAAAACACTGCCCACCGCAGAAAACACTGCCGAACCGCAGAAAACACTGCCCACCGCAGAAAACACTGTCCACCGCAGAAAACACTGCCCACCGCAGAAAACACTACCAACCGCAGAAAACACTGCCCACCGCCGAAAACACAACCCACCGCAGAAAACACTACCTACCGCCGAAAACACTACCCACCGCAGAAAACACTACCTACCGCAGAAAACACTACCTACCGCCGAACACACTGCCCACCGCCGAAAACACTGCCCACCGCCGAAAACACTGCCCACCGCCGAAAACACTGCCCACCGCCGAAAACACTGCCCACCGCAGAAAACACTGCCCACCGCCGAAAGCACTACCTACCGCAGAAAACACTGCCCACCGCAGAAAACACTGCCCACCGCCGAAAACGCTGCCCACCACCGAAAACACTGCCCACCGCAGAAAACACTACCCACCGCAGAAAACACTACCAACCACAGAAAACACTACCTACCGCAGAAAACACTACCTACCACAGAAAACACTACCTACCGCAGAAAGCACTACCTACCGTAGAAAACACTACCTACCACAGAAAACACTACCTACCACAGAAAACACTACCCACCGCAGAAAACACTACCCACCACAGAAAACACTGCCCACCACAGAAAACACTGCCCACCGCCGAAAACACTACCTACTGCAGAAAACACTGCCCACCGCAGAAAACACTGCCTACCGCAGAAAACACTACCCACCGCAGAAAGCACTGCCCACCGCAGAAAACACTGCCCACCGCAGAAAACACTACCTACCGCAGAAAACACTGCCCACCGCAGAAAACACTGCCCACCGCAGAAAACACTACCTACCGCAGAAAACACTGCCCACCGCAGAAAACACTGCCTACCGCAGAAAACACTGCCCACCGCAGAAAACACTACCTACCGCAGAAAACACTGCCCACCGCAGAAAACACTACCTACCGCCGAAAACACTACCCACCGCAGAAAACACTGCCCACCGCCAAAAACATTACCAACCACAGAAAACACTGCCCACCGCAGAAAACACTGCCCACCGCCGAAAACACTGCCCACCGCCGAAAACACAACCCACCACAGAAAACACTGCCCACCGCCGAAAACACTACCTACTGCAGAAAGCACTACCCACCGCAGAAAACACTGCCCACCGCCGAAAACACTGCCCACAGCAGAAAACACTACCAACCACAGAAAACACTGCCCACCGCAGAAAACACTGCCCACCGCCGAAAACACTGCCCACCGCCGAAAACACTGCCCACCGCCAAAAACATTACCAACCACAGAAAACACTGCCCACCGCCAAAAACATTACCAACCACAGAAAACACTACCCACCGCAGAAAACACTACCCACCGCAGAAAACACTGCCCACCGCCGAAAACACTGCCCACCGCCGAAAACACTGCCCACCGCCGAAAACACTGCCCACCGCCGAAAACACTGCCCACCGCCGAAAACGCTGCCCACCGCAGAAAACACTACCTACTGCAGAAAGCACTACCCACCGCAGAAAACACTGGCCACCGCCGAAAACACTGCCTACCGCAGAAAGCACTACCTTCCGCCGAAAACACTGCCCACCGCCGAAAACACTGCCCACTGCAGAAAACACTACCAACCGCTTTAAAACTGCCCCCTGCAGAAAACACTACCCACCACAGAAAACACTGCCCACCGCAGAAAACACTGCCCACCGCCGAAAACACTACCTACCGCAGAAAACACTGCCCACCGCCGAAAACACTGCCCACCGCCGAAAACACTGCCCACCGCCGAAAACACTGCCCACCGCCGAAAACACTGCCCACCGCAGAAAACACTACCTACCGCAGAAAACACTGCCCACCGCAGAAAACACTACCCACCGCCGAAAACACTGCCCACCGCAGAAAACACTGCCAACCGCCGAAAACAC
Source organism: Eleutherodactylus coqui (assembly GCF_035609145.1). Classification (NCBI taxonomy): domain Eukaryota; kingdom Metazoa; phylum Chordata; class Amphibia; order Anura; family Eleutherodactylidae; genus Eleutherodactylus; species Eleutherodactylus coqui. The sequence continues at coordinate 176,686,560 of NC_089845.1, forward strand.
TGCCCACCGCAGAAAACACTACCTACCGCAGAAAACACTACCCACCGCAGAAAACACTACCCACCGCCGAAAACACTACCTACCGCAAAAAACACTACCCACCGCAGAAAACACTGCCCACCGCTGTAAAACTGCCCCCTGCAGAAAACACTACCCACCACAGAAAACACTGCCCACCACAGAAAACACTGCCCACCGCCGAAAACACTACCTACCACAGAAAACACTGCCCACCGCAGAAAACACTGCCCACCGCAGAAAACACTACCCACCGCAGAAAACACTGCCCACCGCAGAAAACACTGCCCACCGCAGAAAACACTGCCTACCGCAGAAAACACTACCCACCGCAGAAAGCACTGCCTACCGCAGAAAACACTACCTACCGCCGAACACACTGCCCACCGCCGAAAACACTGCCCACCGCCGAAAACACTGCCCACCGCAGAAAACACTACCTACCGCAGAAAACACTGCCCACCGCCGAAAACACTGCCCACCGCAGAAAACACTGCCCACCGCAGAAAACACTACCTACCGCAGAAAACACTGCCCACCGCAGAAAACACTACCTACCGCCGAAAACACTACCCACCGCAGAAAACACTGCCCACCGCCAAAAACATTACCAACCACAGAAAACACTGCCCACCGCAGAAAACACTGCCCACCGCCGAAAACACTGCCCACCGCAGAAAACACAACCCACCACAGAAAACACTACCCACCGCAGAAAACACTGCCCACCGCCGAAAACACTACCTACTGCAGAAAGCACTACCCACCGCAGAAAACACTGCCCACCGCCGAAAACACTGCCCACAGCAGCAAACACTACCAACCACAGAAAACACTGCCCACCGCAGAAAACACTGCCCACCGCCGAAAACACTGCCCACCGCCAAAAACATTACCAACCACAGAAAACACTGCCCACCGCAGAAAACACTGCCCACCGCCGAAAACACTGCCCACCGCCGAAAACACTGCCCACCGCCGAAAACACTACCAACCACAGAAAACACTGCCCACCGCAGAAAACACTGCCCACCGCCGAAAACACTACCAACCGCTGTAAAACTGCCCCCTGCAGAAAACACTGCCCCCTGCAGAAAACACTGCCCACCGCCGAAAACACAACCCACCACAGAAAACACTACCTACCGCAGAAAACACTACCTACCGCAGAAAACACTACCTACCGCCGAAAACACTGCCCACCGCCGAAAACACTGCCCACCGCCGAAAACACTACCCACCGCAGAAAACACTACCCACCGCCGAAAACACTGCCCACCGCCGAAAACGCTGCCCACAGCCGAAAACGCTGCCCACCGCAGAAAACACTGCCCACCGCAGAAAACACTACCCACCGCAGAAAACACTACCTACTGCAGAAAGCACTACCCACCGCAGAAAACACTGCCCACCGCCGAAAACACTGCCCACCGCCGAAAACGCTGCCCACCGCAGAAAACGCTGCCCACCGCAGAAAACACTGCCCACCGCCGAAAACACTACCCACCGCAGAAAACACTACCTACCGCAGAAAACACTGCCCACCGCCGAAAACACTACCTACCGCAGAAAACACTGCCCACCGCCGAAAACACTACCCACCGCCGAAAACACTGCCCACCGCAGAAAACACTGCCCACCGCCGAAAACACTACCTACCGCAGAAAACACAACCCACCGCCGAAAACACTGCCCACCGCAGAAAACACTGCCCACCGCAGAAAACACTGCCCACTGCCGAAAACACTACCCACCGCAGAAAACACTACCTACCGCAGAAAACACTGCCCACCACAGAAAACACTGCCCACCACAGAAAACACTGCCCACCGCCGAAAACACTACCTACTGCAGAAAACACTGCCCACCGCAGAAAACACTGCCTACCGCAGAAAACACTACCCACGGCAGAAAGCACTGCCCACCGCAGAAAACACTGCCCACCGCAGAAAACACCACCCACCGCAGAAAACACTGCCGAACCGCAGAAAACACTACCTACCGCAGAAAACACTGCCCACCGCAGAAAACACTACCTACCGCAGAAAACACTACCCACCGCAGAAAACACTGCCCACCGCAGAAAACACTGCCCACCGCAGAAAACACTACCTACCGCAGAAAACACTGCCCACCGCCGAAAACACTGCCCACCGCAGAAAACACTGCCCACCGCAGAAAACACTGCCCACCGCAGAAAACACTACCTACCGCAGAAAACACTGCCAACCGCCGAAAACACTGCCCACCGCAGAAAACACTACCTACCGCAGAAAACACTACCCACCGCAGAAAACACTACCCACCGCCGAAAACACTACCTACCGCAAAAAACACTACCCACCGCAGAAAACACTGCCCACCGCTGTAAAACTGCCCCCTGCAGAAAACACTACCCACCACAGAAAACACTGCCCACCACAGAAAACACTGCCCACCGCCGAAAACACTACCTACTGCAGAAAACACTGCCCACCGCAGAAAACACTGCCTACCGCAGAAAACACTACCCACCGCAGAAAGCACTGCCCACCGCAGAAAACACTGCCCACCGCAGAAAACACCACCCACCGCAGAAAACACTGCCCACCGCAGAAAACACTACCTACCGCAGAAAACACTGCCCACCGCAGAAAACACTGCCCACCGCAGAAAACACTGCCCACCGCCGAAAACACTGCCCACCGCAGAAAACACTGCCCACCGCAGAAAACACTACCTACTGCAGAAAACACTGCCCACCGCAGAAAACACTACCAACCACAGAAAACACTACCCACCGCAGAAAACACTACCTACCGCAGAAAACACTACCTACCGCAGAAAACACTGCCTACCGCCGAAAACACTGCCCACCGCAGAAAACACTGCCCACCGCCAAAAACATTACCAACCACAGAAAACACTGCCCACCGCAGAAAACACTGCCCACCGCCGAAAACACTGCCCACCGCAGAAAACACTGCCCACCGCCGAAACCACTGCCCACCGCAGAAAACACTGCCCACCGCAGAAAACACTACCTACCGCAGAAAACACTGCCCACCGCAGAAAACACTACCTACCGCCGAAAACACTGCCTACCGCCGAAAACACTGCCCACCGCAGAAAACACTGCCCACCGCCAAAAACATTACCAACCACAGAAAACACTGCCCACCGCAGAAAACACTGCCTACCGCCGAAAACACTGCCTACCGCCGAAAACACTGCCCACCGCAGAAAACACTGCCCACCGCCAAAAACATTACCAACCACAGAAAACACTGCCCACCGCAGAAAACACTGCCCACCGCCGAAAACACTGCCCACCGCAGAAAACACTGCCCACCGCCGAAACCACTGCCCACCGCAGAAAACACTGCCCACCGCAGAAAACACTACCTACCGCAGAAAACACTGCCCACCGCAGAAAACACTACCTACCGCCGAAAACACTGCCTACCGCCGAAAACACTGCCCACCGCAGAAAACACTGCCCACCGCCAAAAACATTACCAACCACAGAAAACACTGCCCACCGCAGAAAACACTGCCCACCGCCGAAAACACTGCCCACCGCAGAAAACACAACCCACCACAGAAAACACTACCCACCGCAGAAAACACTGCCCACCGCCGAAAACACTACCTACTGCAGAAAGCACTACCCACCGCAGAAAACACTGCCCACCGCCGAAAACACTGCCCACAGCAGCAAACACTACCAACCACAGAAAACACTGCCCACCGCAGAAAACACTGCCCACCGCCGAAAACACTGCCCACCGCCAAAAACATTACCAACCACAGAAAACACTGCCCACCGCAGAAAACACTGCCCACCGCCGAAAACACTGCCCACCGCCGAAAACACTGCCCACCGCCGAAAACACTACCAACCACAGAAAACACTGCCCACCGCAGAAAACACTGCCCACCGCCGAAAACACTACCAACCGCTGTAAAACTGCCCCCTGCAGAAAACACTGCCCCCTGCAGAAAACACTGCCCACCGCCGAAAACACAACCCACCACAGAAAACACTACCTACCGCAGAAAACACTACCTACCGCAGAAAACACTACCTACCGCCGAAAACACTGCCCACCGCCGAAAACACTGCCCACCGCCGAAAACACTACCCACCGCAGAAAACACTACCCACCGCCGAAAACACTGCCCACCGCCGAAAACGCTGCCCACAGCCGAAAACGCTGCCCACCGCAGAAAACACTGCCCACCGCAGAAAACACTGCCCACCGCAGAAAACACTACCCACCGCAGAAAACACTACCTACTGCAGAAAGCACTACCCACCGCAGAAAACACTGCCCACCGCCGAAAACACTGCCCACCGCCGAAAACGCTGCCCACCGCAGAAAACGCTGCCCACCGCAGAAAACACTGCCCACCGCAGAAAACACTACCCACCGCAGAAAACACTACCTACCGCAGAAAACACTGCCCACCGCCGAAAACACTACCTATCGCAGAAAACACTGCCCACCGCCGAAAACACTACCCACCGCAGAAAACACTGCCCACCGCAGAAAACACTGCCCACCGCCGAAAACACTACCTACCGCAGAAAACACTGCCCACCGCAGAAAACACTGCCCACCGCAGAAAACACTGCCCACTGCCGAAAACACTACCCACCGCAGAAAACACTGCCCACCGCCGAAAACACTACCTACTGCAGAAAGCACTACCCACCGCAGAAAACACTACCCACCGCAGAAAACACTGCCCACCGCAGAAAACACTACCCACCGCAGAAAACACTGCCCACCGCCGAAAACACTGCCCACCGCCGAAAACACTACCCACCGCAGAAAACACTACCTACCGCCGAAAACACTGCCCACCGCCGAAAACACTACCTACCGCAGAAAACACTACCTACTGCAGAAAACACTACCTACCGCAGAAAACACTACCCACCGCTGTAAAACTGCCCCCTGCAGAAAACACTACCCACCACAGAAAACACTGCCCACCACAGAAAACACTGCCCACCGCCGAAAACACTACCTACTGCAGAAAACACTGCCCACCGCAGAAAACACTGCCTACCGCAGAAAACACTACCCACGGCAGAAAGCACTGCCCACCGCAGAAAACACTGCCCACCGCAGAAAACACCACCCACCGCAGAAAACACCGCCCACCGCAGAAAACACTGCCCACCGCAGAAAACACTACCTACCGCAGAAAACACTGCCCACCGCCGAAAAGACTGCCCACCGCAGAAAACACTGCCCACCGCAGAAAACACTGCCCACCGCAGAAAACACTACCTACCGCAGAAAACACTGCCCACCGCAGAAAACACTACCTACCGCCGAAAACACTACCCACCGCAGAAAACACTGCCCACCGCCAAAAACATTACCAACCACAGAAAACACTGCCCACCGCAGAAAACACTGCCCACCGCCGAAAACACTGCCCACCGCAGAAAACACAACCCACCACAGAAAACACTACCCACCGCAGAAAACACTGCCCACCGCCGAAAACACTACCTACTGCAGAAAGCACTACCCACCGCAGAAAACACTGCCCACCGCCGAAAACACTGCCCACAGCAGCAAACACTACCAACCACAGAAAACACTGCCCACCGCAGAAAACACTGCCCATCGCCGAAAACACTGCCCACCGCCAAAAACATTACCAACCACAGAAAACACCTCCCACCGCAGAAAACACTGCCCACCGCCGAAAACACTGCCCACCGCCGAAAACACTACCAACCACAGAAAACACTGCCCACCGCAGAAAACACTGCCCACCGCCGAAAACACTACCAACCGCTGTAAAACTGCCCCCTGCAGAAAACACTGCCCCCTGCAGAAAACACTGCCCACCGCCGAAAACACAACCCACCACAGAAAACACTACCTACCGCAGAAAACACTACCTACCGCAGAAAACACTACCTACCGCCGAAAACACTGCCCACCGCCGAAAACACTGCCCACCGCCGAAAACACTACCCACCGCAGAAAACACTACCCACCGCCGAAAACACTGCCCACCGCCGAAAACGCTGCCCACAGCCGAAAACGCTGCCCACCGCAGAAAACACTGCCCACCGCAGAAAACACTGCCCACCGCAGAAAACACTACCCACCGCAGAAAACACTACCTACTGCAGAAAACACTGCCCACCACAGAAAACACTACCCACCGCAGAAAACACTGCCCACCGCCGAAAACACTGCCCACCGCCGAAAACGCTGCCCACCGCAGAAAACGCTGCCCACCGCAGAAAACACTGCCCACCGCAGAAAACACTACGTACCGCAGAAAACACTACCTACCGCAGAAAACACTGCCCACCGCCGAAAACACTACCTACCGCAGAAAACACTGCCCACCGCCGAAAACACTACCCACCGCAGAAAACACTGCCCACCGCAGAAAACACTGCCCACCGCCGAAAACACTACCTACCGCAGAAAACACTGCCCACCGCAGAAAACACTGCCCACCGCAGAAAACACTGCCCACTGCCGAAAACACTACCCACCGCAGAAAACACTGCCCACCGCCGAAAACACTACCTACTGCAGAAAGCACTACCCACCGCAGAAAACACTACCCACCGCAGAAAACACTGCCCACCGCCGAAAACACTACCTACCGCAGAAAACACTGCCCACCGCAGAAAACACTACCCACCGCAGAAAACACTGCCCACCGCCGAAAACGCTGCCCACCGCCGAAAACACTACCCACCGCAGAAAACACTACCCACCGCAGAAAACACTGCCCACCGCCGAAAAACACTGCCCACCGCCGAAAACACTACCCACCGCAGAAAACACTACCTACCGCCGAAAACACTGCCCACCGCCGAAAACACTACCTACCGCAGAAAACACTACCTACCGCAGAAAACACTACCTCCCGCAGAAAACACTACCCACCGCAGAAAACACTACCCACCGCAGAAAACACTACCTACCGCCGAAAACACTGCCCACCGCCGAAAACACTACCTACCGCAGAAAACACTACCTACCGCCGAAAACACTACCTACCGCAGAAAACACTACCCACCGCAGAAAACACTACCCACCGCCGAACACACTGCCCACCGCCGAAAACACTGCCCACCGCCGAAAACGCTGCCCACCGCCGAAAACACTACCCACCGCAGAAAACACTACCCACCGCAGAAAACACTGCCCACCGCAGAAAACACTGCCCACCGCCGAAAACACTGCCCACCGCCGAAAACACTACCTACCGCAGAAAACACTGCCCACCGCCGAAAACACTGCCCACCGCCGAAAACACTGCCCACCGCAGAAAACACTGCCCACCGCAGAAAACACTGTCCACCGCAGAAAACACTGCCCACCGCAGAAAACACTGCCCACCGCAGAAAACACTGCCCACCGCCGAAAACACAACCCACCGCAGAAAACACTGCCCACCGCAGAAAACACTACCCACCGCAGAAAACACTACCCACCGCAGAAAACACTACCAACCGCCGAAAACACTACCTACTGCAGAAAACACTACCCACCGCAGAAAACACTACCCACCGCCGAAAACACTGCCCACCGCAGAAAACACTGCCCACCACAGAAAACACTGCCCACCGCCGAAAACACTACCTACCGCAGAAAACACTGCCCACCGCAGAAAACACTGTCCACCGCAGAAAACACTGCCCACCGCAGAAAACACTGCCCACCGCAGAAAACACTGCCCACCGCCGAAAACACAACCCACCGCAGAAAACACTGCCCACCGCAGAAAACACTACCCACCGCAGAAAACACTACCCACCGCAGAAAACACTACCAACCGCCGAAAACACTACCTACTGCAGAAAACACTACCCACCGCAGAAAACACTACCCACCGCCGAAAACACTGCCCACCGCAGAAAACACTGCCCACCGCAGAAAACACTGCCCACCGCCGAAAACACTGCCCACCGCCGAAAACGCTGCCCACCGCCGAAAACGCTGCCCACCGCAGAAAACACTGCCCACCGCCGAAAACACTGCCCACCACAGAAAACACTACCTACCGCAGAAAACACTGCCCACCGCCGAAAACGCTGCCCACCGCCGAAAACGCTGCCCACCGCCGAAAACACTGCCCACCGCCGAAAACGCTGCCCACCGCCGAAAACGCTGCCCACCGCAGAAAACACTGCCCACCGCCGAAAACACTGCCCACCGCCGAAAACACTGCCCACCGCCGAAAACACTGCCCACCGCAGAAAACACTGCCCACTGCAGAAAACACTGCCCACCGCCGAAAACACTGCCCACCGCAGAAAACACTACCCACCGCAGAAAACACTGCCCACCGCAGAAAACACTGCCCACCGCCGAACACACTGCCCACCGCCGAAAACACTGCCCACCGCCGAAAACAATGCCCCCTGCAGAAAACACTACCTACTGCAGAAAACACTACCCACCGCCGAAAACACTGCCCACCGCAGAAAACACTACCCACCGCCGAAAACACTGCCCACCGCCGAAAACACTACCTACCGCAGAAAACACTGCCCACCGCAGAAAACACTGCCCACCGCAGAAAACACTACCCACCGCAGAAAACACTGCCCACCGCAGAAAACACTGCCCACCGCCGAAAACACTGCCCACCGCCGAAAACACTACCTACCGCAGAAAACACTGCCCACCGCAGAAAACACTGCCCACCGCAGAAAACACTACCCACCGCAGAAAACACTGCCCAACGCCGAAAACACTGCCCACCGCCGAAAACACTGCCCACTGCCGAAAACACTACCCACCGCCGAAAACACTGCCCACCGCCGAAAATACTACCTACTGCAGAAAGCACTACCCACCGCAGAAAACACTACCAACCACAGAAAACACTGCCCACCGCAGAAAACACTGCCCACCGCCGAAAACACAACCCACCGCCGAAAACACAACCCACCGCCGAAAACATTACCAACCACAGAAAACACTGCCCACCGCCGAAAACACTACCAACCGCTGTAAAACTGCCCCCTGCAGAAAACACTGCCCACCGCAGAAAACACAACCCACCACAGAAAACACTACCTACCGCAGAAAACACTACCTACCGCCGAAAACACTGCCCACCGCAGAAAACACTACCCACCGCCGAAAACACTGCCCACCGCAGAAAACACTACCCACCGCCGAAAACACTGCCCACCGCAGAAAACACTGCCCACCACAGAAAACACTACCTACCGCAGAAAACACTGCCCACCGCCGAAAACACTGCCCACCGCCGAAAACGCTGCCCACCGCCGAAAACGCTGCCCACCGCAGAAAACACTACCTACCGCAGAAAACACTACCTACCGCCGAAAACACTGCCCACCGCAGAAAACACTACCCACCGCCAAAAACACTGCCCACCGCAGAAAACACTGCCCACCGCAGAAAACACTGCCCACCGCCGAAAACACTGCCCACCGCAGAAAACACTGCCCACCGCCGAACACACTGCCCACCGCCGAAAACACTGCCCACCGCCGAAAACAATGCCCACCGCAGAAAACACTACCTACTGCAGAAAGCACTACCCACCGCAGAAAACACTGCCCACCGCAGAAAACACTACCTACCGCAGAAAGCACTACCTTCCGCCGAAAACACTGCCCACCGCCGAAAACACTGTCCACCGCAGAAAACACTGCCCACCGCCGAAAACACTGCCCACCGCCGAAAACACTACCCACCGCAGAAAACACTACCTACCGCAGAAAACACTGCCCACCGCCGAAAACACTGCCCACCGCCGAAAACACTGTCCACCGCAGAAAACACTGCCCACCGCCGAAAACACTGCCCACCGCAGAAAACACTACCTACCGCTGTAAAACTGCCCCCTGCCGAAAACACTACCCACCGCCGAAAACACTACCCACCGCCGAAAACACTACCCACCGCAGAAAACACTACCCACCGCAGAAAACACTGCCTACCGCAGAAAACACTGCCCATCGCAGAAAACACTGCCCACCGCACAAAACACTGCCCACCGCAGAAAGCACTACCCACCGCCGAAAACACTTCCCACCGCCGAAAACACTGCCCACCGCCGAAAACAATGCCCACCGCAGAAAACACTGCCCACCGCCGAAAACACAACCCACCACAGAAAACACTGCCCACCGCAGAAAACACTACCTACCGCAGAAAACACTGCCCACCGCCGAAAACACTACCTACCGCTGCAAAACTGCCCCCTGCAGAAAACACTACCTACCGCCGAAAACACTGCCCACCGCCGAAAACACTGCCCACCGCCGAAAACACTGCCCACCGCCGAAAACACTGCCCACCGCAGAAAACACTACCTACCGCCGAAAACACTGCCCACCGCAGAAAACACTGCCCACCGCAGAAAACACTGCCCACCGCCGAAAACACTACCTACCGCAGAAAACACTGCCCACCGCCGAAAACACTACCTACCGCAGAAAACACTGCCCACCGCAGAAAACACTGCCCACTCCCGAAAACACAACCCACCACAGAAAACACTACCTACCGCAGAAAACACTACCTACCGCCGAACACACTGCCCACCGCCGCAGAAAACACTGCCCACCGCCGAAAACGCTGCCCACCACAGAAAACACTACCCACCACAGAAAACACTGCCCACCACAGAAAACACTACCCACCGCCGAAAACACAACCCACCGCAGAAAACACTACCCACCGCAGAAAACGCTGCCCACCGCAGAAAACACTACCTACCGCAGAAAACACTACCTACCGCCGAACACACTGCCCACCGCCGAAAACACTGCCCACCGCCGAAAACGCTGCCCACCGCAGAAAACACTACCCACCGCCGAAAACACTACCCACCGCCGAAAACACTGCCCACCGCCGAAAACACTGCCCACCGCCGAAAACACTACCTACCGCAGAAAACACTGCTTACCGCAGAAAACACTGCCGAATGGCAGAAAACACTACCTACCGCCGAAAACACTGCCCACCGCAGAAAACACTACCCACCGCAGAAAACACTACCCACCACAGAAAACACTACGTACCGCAGAAAACACTACCTACCGCAGAAAACACTACCTACCGCCGAACACACTGCCCACCGCCGAAAACACTGCCCACCGCCGAAAACACTGCCCACCGCCGAAAACGCTGCCCACCGCCGAAAACGCTGCCCACCGCAGAAAACACTACCCCCCGCAGAAAACACTGCCCACCGCCGAAAACGCTGCCCACCGCAGAAAACACTACCCACCGCAGAAAACACTGCCCACCGCCGAAAACACTACCTACCGCAGAAAACACTGCCCACCGCAGAAAACACTGCCCACCGCAGAAAACACTACCCACCGCAGAAAACACTACCTACCGCAGAAAACACTACCTACCGCCGAACACACTGCCCACTGCCCACCGCCAAAAACACTACCAACCGCTGTAAAACTGCCCCATGCAGAAAACACTGCCCACCGCCGAAAACACAACCCACCACAGAAAACACTACCTACCGCAGAAAACACTACCTACCGCCGAAAACACTGCCCACCGCCGAAAACACTACCTACCGCAGAAAACACTACCTACCGCAGAAAACACTACCTACCGCAGAAAACACTACCTACCGCCGAAAACGCTGCCCACCGCAGAAAACACTGCCCACCGCCGAAAACACTACCCACCGCCGAAAACACTGCCCACCGCCGAAAACACTACCTACCGCAGAAAACACTACCTACCGCAGAAAACACTACCTACCGCAGAAAACACTACCTACCGCCGAAAACACTGCCCACCGCAGAAAACACTACCTACCGCAGAAAACACCTCCCACCGCAGAAAACACTGCCCACCGCAGAAAACACTGCCCACCGCAGAAAACACTGCCTACCGCAGAAAACACTACCCACCGCAGAAAACACTACCCACCGCCGAAAACACTGCCCACCGCCGAAAACACTACCTACCGCAGAAAACACTGCCCACCGCAGAAAACACTGCCTACCGCAGAAAACACTACCTACCGCAGAAAACACTACCCACCGCCGAAAACACTACCTACCGCCGAACACACTGCCCACCGCCGAAAACACTGCCCACCGCCGAAAACGCTGCCCACCGCCGAAAACACTACCCACCGCAGAAAACACTACCCACCGCAGAAAACACTGCCCACCGCAGAAAACACTGCCCACCGCCGAAAACACTGCCCACCGCCGAAAACACTACCTACCGCAGAAAACACTGCCCACCGCCGAAAACACTGCCCACCGCAGAAAACACTACCCACCGCCGAAAACACTACCCACCGCAGAAAACACTACCCACCGCAGAAAACACTGCCTACCGCAGAAAACACTGCCCATCGCAGAAAACACTGCCCACCGCACAAAACACTGCCCACCGCAGAAAGCACTACCCACCGCCGAAAACACTACCCACCGCCGAAAACACTGCCCACCGCCGAAAACAATGCCCACCGCAGAAAACACTGCCCACCGCCGAAAACACAACCCACCACAGAAAACACTGCCCACCGCAGAAAACACTACCTACCGCAGAAAACACTGCCCACCGCCGAAAACACTACCTACCGCTGCAAAACTGCCCCCTGCAGAAAACACTACCTACCGCCGAAAACACTGCCCACCGCCGAAAACACTGCCCACCGCCGAAAACACTGCCCACCGCCGAAAACACTGCCCACCGCAGAAAACACTACCTACCGCCGAAAACACTGCCCACCGCAGAAAACACTGCCCACCGCAGAAAACACTGCCCACCGCCGAAAACACTACCTACCGCAGAAAACACTGCCCACCGCCGAAAACACTACCTACCGCAGAAAACACTGCCCACCGCAGAAAACACTGCCCACTCCCGAAAACACAACCCACCACAGAAAACACTACCTACCGCAGAAAACACTACCTACCGCCGAACACACTGCCCACCGCCGCAGAAAACACTGCCCACCGCCGAAAACGCTGCCCACCACAGAAAACACTACCCACCACAGAAAACACTGCCCACCACAGAAAACACTACCCACCGCCGAAAACACAACCCACCGCAGAAAACACTACCCACCGCAGAAAACGCTGCCCACCGCAGAAAACACTACCTACCGCAGAAAACACTACCTACCGCCGAACACACTGCCCACCGCCGAAAACACTGCCCACCGCCGAAAACGCTGCCCACCGCAGAAAACACTACCCACCGCCGAAAACACTGCCCACCGCCGAAAACACTGCCCACCGCCGAAAACACTACCTACCGCAGAAAACACTGCTTACCGCAGAAAACACTGCCGAATGGCAGAAAACACTACCTACCGCCGAAAACACTGCCCACCGCAGAAAACACTACCCACCGCAGAAAACACTACCCACCACAGAAAACACTACGTACCGCAGAAAACACTACCTACCGCAGAAAACACTACCTACCGCCGAACACACTGCCCACCGCCGAAAACACTGCCCACCGCCGAAAACACTGCCCACCGCCGAAAACGCTGCCCACCGCCGAAAACGCTGCCCACCGCAGAAAACACTACCCCCCGCAGAAAACACTGCCCACCGCCGAAAACGCTGCCCACCGCAGAAAACACTACCCACCGCAGAAAACACTGCCCACCGCCGAAAACACTACCCACCGCAGAAAACACTACCCACCGCAGAAAACACTACCTACCGCAGAAAACACTACCTACCGCCGAACACACTGCCCACTGCCCACCGCCAAAAACACTACCAACCGCTGTAAAACTGCCCCATGCAGAAAACACTGCCCACCGCCGAAAACACAACCCACCACAGAAAACACTACCTACCGCAGAAAACACTACCTACCGCCGAAAACACTGCCCACCGCCGAAAACACTACCTACCGCAGAAAACACTACCTACCGCAGAAAACACTACCTACCGCAGAAAACACTACCTACCGCCGAAAACGCTGCCCACCGCAGAAAACACTGCCCACCGCCGAAAACACTACCCACCGCAGAAAACACCTCCCACCGCAGAAAACACTGCCCACCGCAGAAAACACTGCCCACCGCAGAAAACACTGCCTACCGCAGAAAACACTACCCACCGCAGAAAACACTACCCACCGCCGAAAACACTGCCCACCGCCGAAAACACTACCTACCGCAGAAAACACTGCCCACCGCAGAAAACACTGCCTACCGCAGAAAACACTACCTACCGCAGAAAACACTACCTACCGCCGAACACACTGCCCACCGCCGAAAACACTGCCCACCGCCGAAAACACTACCTACCGCCGAACACACTGCCCACCGCCGAAAACACTGCCCACCGCCGAAAACGCTGCCCACCGCCGAAAACACTACCCACCGCAGAAAACACTACCCACCGCAGAAAACACTGCCCACCGCAGAAAACACTGCCCACCGCCGAAAACACTGCCCACCGCCGAAAACACTACCTACCGCAGAAAACACTGCCCACCGCCGAAAACACTGCCCACCGCAGAAAACACTGCCCACCGCAGAAAACACTGCCCACCGCAGAAAACACTACCCACCGCAGAAAACACTGTCCACCGCAGAAAACACTGCCCACCGCAGAAAACACTGCCCACCGCAGAAAACACTGCCCACCGCCGAAAACACAACCCACCGCAGAAAACACTGCCCACCGCAGAAAACACTACCCACCGCAGAAAACACTGCCCACCGCCGAAAACACTACCTACCGCAGAAAACACTGCCCACCGCCGAAAACACTACCCACCGCAGAAAACACTGCCCACCGCCGAAAACACTGCCCACCGCAGAAAACACTACCCACCGCAGAAAACACTGCCCACCGCCGAAAACACTACCCACCGCAGAAAACACTACCTACCGCAGAAAGCACTACCCACCGCAGAAAACACTGCCCACCGCCGAAAACACTACCCACCGCAGAAAACACTACCTACCGCAGAAAGCACTACCTTCCGCCGAAAACACTGCCCACCGCCGAAAACACTACCCACCGCAGAAAACACTACCAACCGCTTTAAAACTGCCCCCTGCAGAAAACACTACCCACCACAGAAAACACTGCCCACCGCAGAAAACACTGCCCACCGCCGAAAACACTGCCCACCGCAGAAAACACTGCCCACCGCAGAAAACACTACCCACCGCAGAAAACACTGCCCACCGCAGAAAACACTGCCTACCGCCGAACACACTGCCCACCACAGAAAACACTGCCCACCGCAGAAAACACTGCCCACCGCAGAAAACACTACCCACCGCAGAAAACACTGCCCACCGCTGAAAACACTGCCCACCGCCGAAAACACTGCCCACCGCCGAAAACACTGCCCACTGCCGAAAACACTACCCACCGCCGAAAACACTGCCCACCGCCGAAAACACAACCCACCGCCGAAAACATTACCAACCACAGAAAACACTGCCCACCGCAGAAAACACTGCCCACCGCCGAAAACACTGCCCACCGCAGAAAACACTGCCCACCGCAGAAAACACTACCCACCGCCGAAAACACTGCCCACCGCCGAAAACACTACCAACCGCTGTAAAACTGCCCCCTGCAGAAAACACTGCCCACCGCCGAAAACACAACCCACCACAGAAAACACTACCTACCGCAGAAAACACTACCTACCGCCGAAAACACTGCCCACCGCAGAAAACACTACCCACCGCCGAAAACACTGCCCACCGCAGAAAAGACTACCCACCGCCGAAAACACTGCCCACCGCAGAAAACACTGCCCACCACAGAAAACACTACCTACCGCAGAAAACACTGCCCACCGCCGAAAACACTGCCCACCGCCGAAAACGCTGCCCACCGCCGAAAACGCTGCCCACCGCAGAAAACACTGCCCACCGCCGAAAACACTGCCCACCGCCAAAAACACTGCCCACCGCAGAAAACACTGCCCACCGCAGAAAACACTGCCCACCGCCGAAAACACTGCCCACCGCAGAAAACACTACCCACCGCAGAAAACACTGCCCACCGCAGAAAACACTGCCCACCGCCGAAAACAATGCCCACCGCAGTAAACACTACCTACTGCAGAAAACACTACCCACCGCCGAAAACACTGCCCACCGCAGAAAACACTACCTACCGCAGAAAACACTGCCCACCGCCGAAAACACTGCCCACCGCCGAAAACACTACCCACCGCAGAAAACACTGCCCACCGCAGAAAACACTGCCCACCGCAGAAAACACTGCCCACCGCAGAAAACACTGCCCACCGCAGAAAACACTACCCACCGCAGAAAACACTGCCCACCGCCGAAAACACTACCCACCGCCGAAAACACTGCCCACCGCCGAAAATACTACCTACTGCAGAAAGCACTACCCACCGCAGAAAACACTACCAACCACAGAAAACACTGCCCACCGCAGAAAACACAACCCACCGCCGAAAACACAACCCACCGCCGAAAACATTACCAACCACAGAAAACACTGCCCACCGCAGAAAACACTGCCCACCGCCGAAAACACTGCCCACCGCAGAAAACACTGCCCACCGCAGAAAACACTACCCACCGCCGAAAACACTACCAACCGCTGTAAAACTGCCCCCTGCAGAAAACACTGCCCACCGCCGAAAACACAACCCACCACAGAAAACACTGCCCACCGCAGAAAACACTACCTACCGCCGAAAACACTGCCCACCGCAGAAAACACTACCCACCGCCGAAAACACTGCCCACCGCAGAAAACACTACCCACCGCCGAAAACACTGCCCACCGCAGAAAACACTGCCCACCACAGAAAACACTACCTACCGCAGAAAACACTGCCCACCGCCGAAAACACTGCCCACCGCCGAAAACGCTGCCCACCGCCGAAAACGCTGCCCACCGCAGAAAACACTGCCCACCGCAGAAAACACTGCCCACTGCCGAAAACACTGCCCACCGCAGAAAACACTGCCCACCGCAGAAAACACTGCCCACCGCCGAAAACACTGCCCACCGCAGAAAACACTACCCACCGCAGAAAACACTGCCCACCGCAGAAAACACTGCCCACCGCCGAACACACTGCCCACCGCCGAAAACACTGCCCACCGCCGAAAACAATGCCCACCGCAGAAAACACTACCTACTGCAGAAAGCACTACCCACCGCAGAAAACACTACCCACCGCCGAAAACACTACCTACCGCAGAAAACACTGCCCACCGCAGAAAACACTACCTACCGCAGAAAGCACTACCTTCCGCCGAAAACACTGCCCACCGCCGAAAACACTACCCACCGCCGAAAACACTGCCCACCGCAGAAAACACTACCCACCGCCGAAAACACTGCCCACCGCAGAAAACACTACCCACCGCAGAAAACACTACCTACCGCAGAAAACACTGCCCACCGCCGAAAACGCTGCCCACCGCCAAAAACACTGCCCACCGCAGAAAACACTGCCCACCGCAGAAAACACTGCCCACCGCCGAAAACACTGCCCACCGCAGAAAACACTACCCACCGCAGAAAACACTGCCCACCGCAGAAAACACTGCCCACCGCCGAACACACTGCCCACCGCCGAAAACACTGCCCACCGCCGAAAACAATGCCCACCGCAGTAAACACTACCTACTGCAGAAAACACTACCCACCGCCGAAAACACTGCCCACCGCAGAAAACACTACCTACCGCAGAAAACACTGCCCACCGCCGAAAACACTGCCCACCGCCGAAAACACTGTCCACCGCAGAAAACACTGCCCACCGCAGAAAACACTGCCCACCGCAGAAAACACTACCCACCGCAGAAAACACTGCCCACCGCCGAAAACACTACCCACCGCCGAAAACACTACCCACCGCCGAAAACATTACCAACCACAGAAAACACTGCCCACCGCCGAAAACACTACCCACCGCCGAACACACTGCCCACCGCCGAAAACACTGCCCACCGCCGAAAACAATGCCCACCGCAGAAAACACTACCTACTGCAGAAAGCACTACCCACCGCAGAAAACACTGCCCACCGCAGAAAACACTACCTACCGCAGAAAGCACTACCTTCCGCCGAAAACACTGCCCACCGCCGAAAACACTACCCACCGCCGAAAACACTGCCCACCGCAGAAAACACTACCTACCGCCGAAAACACTGCCCACCGCCGAAAACACTGCCCACCGCCGAAAACACTGCCCACCGCCGAAAACACTACCTACTGCCGAAAACACTGCCCACCGCAGAAAACACTGCCCACCGCCGAAAACACTGCCCACCGCAGAAAACACTACCTACCGCTGTAAAACTGCCCCCTGCCGAAAACACTACCCACCGCCGAAAACACTACCCACCGCCGAAAACACTACCCACCGCAGAAAACACTACCCACCGCAGAAAACACTACCCACCGCAGAAAACACTGCCCACCGCCGAAAACACAACCCACCACAGAAAACACTGCCCACCGCCGAAAACACTACCTACCGCAGAAAACACTGCCCATCGCAGAAAACACTGCCCACCGCACAAAACACTGCCCACCGCAGAA
The DNA here is from genome assembly GCF_035609145.1 of Eleutherodactylus coqui. Taxonomy (NCBI): domain Eukaryota; kingdom Metazoa; phylum Chordata; class Amphibia; order Anura; family Eleutherodactylidae; genus Eleutherodactylus; species Eleutherodactylus coqui. The sequence goes on from NC_089845.1 coordinate 176,705,126, forward strand.
AGCACTACCCACCGCCGAAAACACTACCCACCGCCGAAAACACTGCCCACCGCCGAAAACAATGCCCACCGCAGAAAACACTGCCCACCGCCGAAAACACAACCCACCACAGAAAACACTGCCCACCGCAGAAAACACTACCTACCGCAGAAAACACTGCCCACCGCCGAAAACACTACCTACCGCTGCAAAACTGCCCCCTGCAGAAAACACTACCTACCGCCGAAAACACTGCCCACCGCCGAAAACACTGCCCACCGCCGAAAACACTGCCCACCGCAGAAAACACTACCTACCGCCGAAAACACTGCCCACCGCAGAAAACACTGCCCACCGCAGAAAACACTGCCCACCGCCGAAAACACTACCTACCGCAGAAAACACTGCCCACCGCCGAAAACACTACCTACCGCAGAAAACACTGCCCACCGCAGAAAACACTGCCCACTCCCGAAAACACAACCCACCACAGAAAACACTACCTACCGCAGAAAACACTACCTACCGCCGAACACACTGCCCACCGCCGAAAACACTGCCCACCGCCGAAAACACTGCCCACCGCAGAAAACACTACCCACCACAGAAAACACTGCCCACCACAGAAAACACTACCCACCGCCGAAAACACTGCCCACCGCAGAAAACACTACCCACCGCAGAAAACGCTGCCCACCGCAGAAAACACTACCTACCGCAGAAAACACTACCTACCGCCGAACACACTGCCCACCGCCGAAAACACTGCCCACCGCCGAAAACGCTGCCCACCGCAGAAAACACTACCCACCGCAGAAAACACTGCCCACCGCCGAAAACACTGCCCACCGCCGAAAACACTACCTACCGCAGAAAACACTGCTTACCGCAGAAAACACTGCCGAATGGCAGAAAACACTGCCCACCGCCGAAAACACTGCCCACCGCAGAAAACACTACCCACCGCAGAAAACACTACCCACCACAGAAAACACTACGTACCGCAGAAAACACTACCTACCGCAGAAAACACTACCTACCGCCGAACACACTGCCCACCGCCGAAAACACTGCCCACCGCCGAAAACACTGCCCACCGCCGAAAACGCTGCCCACCGCCGAAAACGCTGCCCACCGCAGAAAACACTACCCCCCGCAGAAAACACTGCCCACCGCCGAAAACGCTGCCCACCGCAGAAAACACTACCCACCGCAGAAAACACTGCCCACCGCCGAAAACACTACCTACCGCAGAAAACACTGCCCACCGCAGAAAACACTGCCCACCGCAGAAAACACTACCCACCGCAGAAAACACTACCTACCGCAGAAAACACTACCTACCGCCGAACACACTGCCCACTGCCCACTGCCCACCGCCGAAAACACTACCTACTGCAGAAAGCACTACCCACCGCAGAAAACACTGCCCACCGCCGAAAACACTGCCCACCGCCAAAAACACTACCAACCGCTGTAAAACTGCCCCATGCAGAAAACACTGCCCACCGCCGAAAACACAACCCACCACAGAAAACACTGCCCACCGCCGAAAACACTACCTACCGCAGAAAACACTACCCACCGCAGAAAACACTACCTACCGCAGAAAACACTACCTACCGCCGAAAACGCTGCCCACCGCAGAAAACACTGCCCACCGCCGAAAACACTACCCACCGCAGAAAACACCTCCCACCGCAGAAAACACTGCCCACCGCAGAAAACACTGCCCACCGCAGAAAACACTGCCTACCGCAGAAAACACTACCCACCGCAGAAAAGACTACCCACCGCCGAAAACACTGCCCACCGCCGAAAACACTACCTACCGCAGAAAACACTGCCCACCGCCGAAAACACCTCCCACCGCAGAAAACACTGCCCACCGCAGAAAACACTGCCTACCGCAGAAAACACTACCCACCACAGAAAACACTACCCACCGCAGAAAACACTACCCACCACAGAAAACACTGCCCACCGCCGAAAACGCTGCCCACCGCAGAAAACACTGCCCACCACAGAAAACACTACCTACCACAGAAAACACTGCCCACCGCAGAAAACACTGCCCACCGCAGAAAACACTGCCCACCGCAGAAAACACTACCTACCGCAGAAAACACTGCCCACCGCCGAAAACACTGCCCACCGCCGAAAACGCTGCCCACCGCCGAAAACACTGCCCACCGCAGAAAACACTGCCCACCGCAGAAAACACTACCTACCGCAGAAAACACTGCCCACCGCCGAAAACACTACCTACCGCTGGAAAACTGCCCCCTGCAGAAAACACTACCTACCGCCGAAAACACTGCCCACCGCCGAAAACACTGCCCACCGCCGAAAACACTGCCCACCGCCGAAAACACTGCCCACCGCAGAAAACACTACCTACCGCCGAAAACACTGCCCACCGCAGAAAACACTGCCCACCGCAGAAAACACTGCCCACCGCCGAAAACACTACCTACCGCAGAAAACACTGCCCACCGCCGAAAACACTACCTACCGCAGAAAACACTGCCCACCGCAGAAAACACTGCCCACTCCCGAAAACACAACCCACCACAGAAAACACTACCTACCGCAGAAAACACTACCTACCGCCGAACACACTGCCCACCGCCGAAAACTCTGCCCACCGCCGAAAACTCTGCCCACCGCCGAAAACGCTGCCCACCACAGAAAACACTACCTACCGCAGAAAACACTACCTACCGCCGAACACACTGCCCACCGCAGAAAACACTACCCACCGCAGAAAACACTGCCCACCGCTGAAAACACTGCCCACCGCCGAAAACACTGCCCACCGCCGAAAACACTGCCCACTGCCGAAAACACTACCCACCGCCGAAAACACTGCCCACCGCCGAAAATACTACCTACTGCAGAAAGCACTACCCACCGCAGAAAACACTACCAACCACAGAAAACACTGCCCACCGCAGAAAACACTGCCCACCGCCGAAAACACAACCCACCGCCGAAAACACAACCCACCGCCGAAAACATTACCAACCACAGAAAACACTGCCCACCGCAGAAAACACTGCCCACCGCCGAAAACACTGCCCACCGCAGAAAACACTGCCCACCGCCGAAAACACTGCCCACCGCCGAAAACACTACCAACCGCTGTAAAACTGCCCCCTGCAGAAAACACTGCCCACCGCCGAAAACACAACCCACCGCAGAAAACACTACCCACCGCCGAAAACACTACCAACCGCTGTAAAACTGCCCCCTGCAGAAAACACTGCCCACCGCCGAAAACACAACCCACCGCAGAAAACACTACCTACCGCCGAAAACACTGCCCACCGCAGAAAACACTACCCACCGCCGAAAACACTGCCCACCGCAGAAAACACTACCCACCGCCGAAAACACTGCCCACCGCAGAAAACACTGCCCACCACAGAAAACACTACCTACCGCAGAAAACACTGCCCACCGCCGAAAACACTGCCCACCGCCGAAAACGCTGCCCACCGCCGAAAACGCTGCCCACCGCAGAAAACACTGCCCACCGCAGAAAACACTGCCCACCGCCGAAAACACTGCCCACCGCCAAAAACACTGCCCACCGCAGAAAACACTGCCCACCGCAGAAAACACTGCCCACCGCCGAAAACACTGCCCACCGCAGAAAACACTACCTACCGCAGAAAACACTGCCCACCGCCGAAAACACTGCCCACCGCCGAAAACAATGCCCACCGCAGAAAACACTACCTACTGCAGAAAGCACTACCCACCGCAGAAAACACTGCCCACCGCAGAAAACACTACCTACCGCAGAAAGCACTACCTTCCGCCGAAAACACTGCCCACCGCCGAAAACACTACCCACCGCCGAAAACACTGCCCACCGCAGAAAACACTACCTACCGCAGAAAACACTGCCCACCGCCGAAAACACTGCCCACCGCCGAAAACACTGTCCACCGCAGAAAACACTGCCCACCGCCGAAAACACTGCCCACCGCAGAAAACACTACCTACCGCTGTAAAACTGCCCCCTGCCGAAAACACTACCCACCGCCGAAAACACTACCCACCGCCGAAAACACTACCCACCGCAGAAAACACTACCCACCGCAGAAAACACTACCCACCGCAGAAAACACTGCCCACCGCCGAAAACACAACCCACCAGAGAAAACACTGCCCACCGCCGAAAACACTACCTACCGCAGAAAACACTGCCCATCGCAGAAAACACTGCCCACCGCACAAAACACTGCCCACCGCAGAAAGCACTACCCACCGCCGAAAACACTACCCACCGCCGAAAACACTGCCCACCGCCGAAAACAATGCCCACCGCAGAAAACACTGCCCACCGCCGAAAACACAACCCACCACAGAAAACACTGCCCACCGCAGAAAACACTACCTACCGCAGAAAACACTGCCCACCGCCGAAAACACTACCTACCGCTGCAAAACTGCCCCCTGCAGAAAACACTACCTACCGCCGAAAACACTGCCCACCGCCGAAAACACTGCCCACCGCCGAAAACACTGCCCACCGCAGAAAACACTACCTACCGCCGAAAACACTGCCCACCGCAGAAAACACTGCCCACCGCAGAAAACACTACCTACCGCAGAAAACACTGCCCACCGCCGAAAACACTACCTACCGCAGAAAACACTGCCCACCGCAGAAAACACTGCCCACCGCCGAAAACACTGCCCACCGCCGAAAACACTGCCCACCGCAGAAAACACTGCCCACCGCAGAAAACACTGCCCACCGCCGAAAACACTGCCCACCGCCGAAAACACTGCCCACCGCAGAAAACACTACCTACCGCCGAAAACACTGCCCACCGCAGAAAACACTGCCCACCGCAGAAAACACTGCCCACCGCCGAAAACACTACCTACCGCAGAAAACACTGCCCACCGCCGAAAACACTACCTACCGCAGAAAACACTGCCCACAGCAGAAAACACTGCCCACTCCCGAAAACACAACCCACCACAGAAAACACTACCTACCGCAGAAAACACTACCTACCGCCGAACACACTGCCCACCGCCGAAAACTCTGCCCACCGCCGAAAACTCTGCCCACCGCCGAAAACGCTGCCCACCACAGAAAACACTACCTACCGCAGAAAACACTACCTACCGCCGAACACACTGCCCACCGCAGAAAACACTACCCACCGCAGAAAACACTGCCCACCGCTGAAAACACTGCCCACCGCCGAAAACACTGCCCACCGCCGAAAACACTGCCCACTGCCGAAAACACTACCCACCGCCGAAAACACTGCCCACCGCCGAAAATACTACCTACTGCAGAAAACACTACCAACCACAGAAAACACTGCCCACCGCAGAAAACACTGCCCACCGCCGAAAACACAACCCACCGCCGAAAACACAACCCACCGCCGAAAACATTACCAACCACAGAAAACACTGCCCACCGCAGAAAACACTGCCCACCGCCGAAAACACTGCCCACCGCAGAAAACACTGCCCACCGCAGAAAACACTACCCACCGCCGAAAACACTGCCCACCGCCGAAAACACTACCAACCGCTGTAAAACTGCCCCCTGCAGAAAACACTGCCCACCGCCGAAAACACAACCCACCACAGAAAACACTACCTACCGCCGAAAACACTGCCCACCGCAGAAAACACTACCCACCGCCGAAAACACTGCCCACCGCAGAAAACACTACCCACCGCCGAAAACACTGCCCACCGCAGAAAACACTGCCCACCACAGAAAACACTACCTACCGCAGAAAACACTGCCCACCGCCGAAAACACTGCCCACCGCCGAAAACGCTGCCCACCGCCGAAAACGCTGCCCACCGCAGAAAACACTGCCCACCGCAGAAAACACTGCCCACCGCCGAAAACACTGCCCACCGCCAAAAACACTGCCCACCGCCAAAAACACTGCCCACCGCAGAAAACACTGCCCACCGCAGAAAACACTGCCCACCGCCGAAAACACTGCCCACCGCAGAAAACACTACCCACCGCAGAAAACACTGCCCACCGCAGAAAACACTGCCCACCGCCGAACACACTGCCCACCGCCGAAAACACTGCCCACCGCCGAAAACAATGCCCACCGCAGAAAACACTACCTACTGCAGAAAGCACTACCCACCGCAGAAAACACTGCCCACCGCAGAAAACACTACCTACCGCAGAAAGCACTACCTTCCGCCGAAAACACTGCCCACCGCCGAAAACACTACCCACCGCCGAAAACACTGCCCACCGCAGAAAACACTGCCCACCGCAGAAAACACTACCTACCGCAGAAAACACTGCCCACCGCCGAAAACACTGCCCACCGCCGAAAACACTGCCCACCGCCAAAAACACTGCCCACCGCCGAAAACACTGTCCACCGCAGAAAACACTGCCCACCGCCGAAAACACTGCCCACCGCAGAAAACACTACCTACCGCTGTAAAACTGCCCCCTGCCGAAAACACTACCCACCGCCGAAAACACTACCCACCGCCGAAAACACTACCCACCGCAGAAAACACTACCCACCGCAGAAAACACTACCTACCGCAGAAAACACTGCCCACCGCCGAAAACACAACCCACCACAGAAAACACTACCTACCGCAGAAAACACTGCCCACCGCAGAAAACACTGCCCACCGCCGAAAACACAACCCACCAGAGAAAACACTGCCCACCGCCGAAAACACTACCTACCGCAGAAAACACTGCCCATCGCAGAAAACACTGCCCACCGCACAAAACACTGCCCACCGCAGAAAGCACTACCCACCGCCGAAAACACTACCCACCGCCGAAAACACTGCCCACCGCCGAAAACAATGCCCACCGCAGAAAACACTGCCCACCGCCGAAAACACAACCCACCACAGAAAACACTGCCCACCGCAGAAAACACTACCTACCGCAGAAAACACTGCCCACCGCCGAAAACACTACCTACCGCTGCAAAACTGCCCCCTGCAGAAAACACTACCTACCGCCGAAAACACTGCCCACCGCCGAAAACACTGCCCACCGCCGAAAACACTGCCCACCGCAGAAAACACTACCTACCGCCGAAAACACTGCCCACCGCAGAAAACACTGCCCACCGCAGAAAACACTGCCCACCGCCGAAAACACTACCTACCGCAGAAAACACTGCCCACCGCCGAAAACACTACCTACCGCAGAAAACACTGCCCACCGCAGAAAACACTGCCCACTCCCGAAAACACAACCCACCACAGAAAACACTACCTACCGCAGAAAACACTACCTACCGCCGAACACACTGCCCACCGCCGAAAACACTGCCCACCGCCGAAAACGCTGCCCACCACAGAAAACACTACCCACCACAGAAAACACTGCCCACCACAGAAAACACTACCCACCGCCGAAAACACAACCCACCGCAGAAAACACTACCCACCGCAGAAAACGCTGCCCACCGCAGAAAACACTACCTACCGCAGAAAACACTACCTACCGCCGAACACACTGCCCACCGCCGAAAACACTGCCCACCGCCGAAAACGCTGCCCACCGCAGAAAACACTACCCACCGCAGAAAACACTGCCCACCGCCGAAAACACTGCCCACCGCCGAAAACACTACCTACCGCAGAAAACACTGCTTACCGCAGAAAACACTGCCGAATGGCAGAAAACACTGCCCACCGCCGAAAACACTGCCCACCGCAGAAAACACTACCCACCGCAGAAAACACTACCCACCGCAGAAAACACTACGTACCGCAGAAAACACTACCTACCGCAGAAAACACTACCTACCGCCGAACACACTGCCCACCGCCGAAAACACTGCCCACCGCCGAAAACACTGCCCACCGCCGAAAACGCTGCCCACCGCCGAAAACGCTGCCCACCGCAGAAAACACTACCCCCCGCAGAAAACACTGCCCACCGCCGAAAACGCTGCCCACCGCAGAAAACACTACCCACCGCAGAAAACACTGCCCACCGCCGAAAACACTACCTACCGCAGAAAACACTGCCCACCGCAGAAAACACTGCCCACCGCAGAAAACACTACCCACCGCAGAAAACACTACCTACCGCAGAAAACACTACCTACCGCCGAACACACTGCCCACTGCCCACTGCCCACCGCCGAAAACACTACCTACTGCAGAAAGCACTACCCACCGCAGAAAACACTGCCCACCGCCGAAAACACTGCCCACCGCCAAAAACACTACCAACCGCTGTAAAACTGCCCCATGCAGAAAACACTGCCCACCGCCGAAAACACAACCCACCACAGAAAACACTACCTACCGCAGAAAACACTACCTACCGCCGAAAACACTGCCCACCGCCGAAAACACTACCTACCGCAGAAAACACTACCTACCGCAGAAAACACTACCTACCGCCGAAAACGCTGCCCACCGCAGAAAACACTGCCCACCGCCGAAAACACTGCCCACCGCAGAAAACACTGCCCACCGCAGAAAACACTGCCTACCGCAGAAAACACTACCCACCGCAGAAAACACTACCCACCGCCGAAAACACTGCCCACCGCCGAAAACACTACCTACCGCAGAAAACACTGCCCACCGCCGAAAACACTGCCCACCGCCGAAAACACTACCTACCGCAGAAAACACTACCTACCGCCGAAAACGCTGCCCACCGCAGAAAACACCTCCCACCGCAGAAAACACTGCCCACCGCAGAAAACACTGCCTACCGCAGAAAACACTACCCACCGCCGAAAACACTGCCCACCGCCGAAAACACTACCTACCGCAGAAAACACTGCCCACCGCCGAAAACACCTCCCACCGCAGAAAACACTGCCCACCGCAGAAAACACTGCCTACTGCAGAAAACACTACCCACCACAGAAAACACTACCCACCGCAGAAAACACTACCCACCACAGAAAACACTGCCCACCGCCGAAAACGCTGCCCACCGCAGAAAACACTGCCCACCACAGAAAACACTACCTACCACAGAAAACACTGCCCACCGCAGAAAACACTGCCCACCGCAGAAAACACTACCTACCGCAGAAAACACTGCCCACCGCCGAAAACACTGCCCACCGCCGAAAACGCTGCCCACCGCCGAAAACACTGCCCACCGCAGAAAACACTGCCCACCGCAGAAAACACTACCTACCGCAGAAAACACTGCCCACCGCCGAAAACACTACCTACCGCTGTAAAACTGCCCCCTGCAGAAAACACTACCTACCGCCGAAAACACTGCCCACCGCAGAAAACACTGCCCACCGCCGAAAACACTGCCCACCGCCGAAAACACTGCCCACCGCAGAAAACACTACCTACCGCCGAAAACACTGCCCACCGCAGAAAACACTGCCCACCGCAGAAAACACTGCCCACCGCCGAAAACACTACCTACCGCAGAAAACACTGCCCACCGCCGAAAACACTACCTACTGCAGAAAACACTGCCCACCGCAGAAAACACTGCCCACTCCCGAAAACACAACCCACCACAGAAAACACTACCTACCGCAGAAAACACTACCTACCGCCGAACACACTGCCCACCGCCGAAAACTCTGCCCACCGCCGAAAACTCTGCCCACCGCCGAAAACGCTGCCCACCACAGAAAACACTACCTACCGCAGAAAACACTACCTACCGCCGAACACACTGCCCACCGCCGAAAACACTGCCCACCGCCGAAAACGCTGCCCACCGCAGAAAACACTACCCACCGCAGAAAACACTGCCCACCGCAGAAAACACTGCCCACCGCCGAAAACACTACCTACCGCAGAAAACACTGCTTACCGCAGAAAACACTGCCCACCGCAGAAAACACTGCCCACCGCCGAAAACACTGCCCACCGCAGAAAACACTACGTACCGCAGAAAACACTACCTACCGCAGAAAACACTACCTACCGCCGAAAACGCTGCCCACCGCAGAAAACACTACCCCCCGCAGAAAACACTGCCCACCGCCGAAAACGCTGCCCACCGCAGAAAACACTACCCACCGCAGAAAACACTGCCCACCGCCGAAAACACTACCTACCGCAGAAAACACTGCCCACCGCAGAAAACACTGCCCACCGCAGAAAACACTACCCACCGCAGAAAACACTACCCACCGCAGAAAACACTACCTACCGCAGAAAACACTACCTACCGCCGAACACACTGCCCACTGCCCACTGCCCACCGCCGAAAACACTACCTACTGCAGAAAGCACTACCCACCGCAGAAAACACTGCCCACCGCCGAAAACACTGCCCACCGCCAAAAACACTACCAACCGCTGTAAAACTGCCCCATGCAGAAAACACTGCCCACCGCCGAAAACACAACCCACCACAGAAAACACTACCTACCGCAGAAAACACTACCTACCGCCGAAAACACTGCCCACCGCCGAAAACACTACCTACCGCAGAAAACACTACCTACCGCAGAAAACACTACCTACCGCCGAAAACGCTGCCCACCGCAGAAAACACTGCCCACCGCCGAAAACACTACCCACCGCAGAAAACACCTCCCACCGCAGAAAACACTGCCCACCGCAGAAAACACTGCCTACCGCAGAAAACACTACCCACCGCAGAAAACACTACCCACCGCCGAAAACACTACCCACCACAGAAAACACTACCCACCGCAGAAAACACTACCCACCACAGAAAACACTGCCCACCGCCGAAAACGCTGCCCACCGCAGAAAACACTGCCCACCACAGAAAACACTACCTATCGCAGAAAACACTGCCCACCGCAGAAAACACTGCCCACCGCAGAAAACACTACCTACCGCCGAAAACACTACCTACCGCCGAAAACACTGCCCACCGCCGAAAACACTGCCCACCGCCGAAAACGCTGCCCACCGCCGAAAACACTGCCCACCGCAGAAAACACTGCCCACCGCAGAAAACACCTCCCACCGCAGAAAACACTGCCCACCGCAGAAAACACTACCCACCACAGAAAACACTGCCCACCGCCGAAAACGCTGCCCACCGCAGAAAACACTGCCCACCGCAGAAAACACTACCTACCGCAGAAAACACTGCCCACCGCAGAAAACACTGCCCACCGCAGAAAACACTACCTACCGCCGAAAACACTGCCCACCGCCGAAAACACTGCCCACCGCCGAAAACGCTGCCCACCGCCGAAAACACTGCCCACCGCAGAAAACACTGCCCACCGCAGAAAACACCTCCCACCGCCGAAAACACTGCCCACCGCAGAAAACACTGCCCACCGCAGAAAACACTACCTACCGCAGAAAGCACTACCTTCCGCCGAAAACACTGCCCACCGCCGAAAACACTACCCACCGCAGAAAACACTACCAACCGCTGTAAAACTGCCCCCTGCAGAAAACACTACCCACCGCCGAAAACACAACCCACCACAGAAAACACTACCTACCGCAGAAAACACTACCTACCGCAGAAAACACTACCTACCGCAGAAAACACTACCTACCGCAGAAAACACTACCTACCGCAGAAAACACTACCCACCGCCGAACACACTGCCCACCGCCGAAAACACTGCCCACCGCCGAAAACACTGCCCACCGCAGAAAACACTACCCACCGCAGAAAGCACTACCCACCGCCGAAAACACTGCCCACCGCCGAAAACACTGCCCACCGCAGAAAGCACTACCTTCCGCCGAAAACACTGCCCACCGCAGAAAACACTACCCACCGCAGAAAGCACTACCCACCGCCGAAAACACTGCCCACCGCCGAAAACACTGCCCACCGCAGAAAACACTACCTACCGCAGAAAACAGTACCCACCGCCGAAAACACTACCAACCACAGAAAACACTGCCCACCGCAGAAAACACTGCCCACCGCCGAAAACACAACCCACCACAGAAAACACTACCTACCGCAGAAAACACTACCCACCGCAGAAAACACTGCCCACCGCCGAAAACACTGCCCACCGCCGAAAACACTGCCCACCGCCGAAAACACTGCCCACCGCCGAAAACACTGCCCACCGCCGAAAAAAACACTGCCCACCGCCGAAAACACAACCCACCACAGAAAACACTACCTACCGCAGAAAACACTGCCGAACCGCAGAAAACACTACCCACCGCCGAAAACACTGCCCACCGCCGAAAACACTGCCCACCGCCGAAAACACTGCCCACCGCCGAAAACACAACCCACCACAGAAAACACTACCTACCGCAGAAAACACTGCCGAACCGCAGAAAACACTACCTACCGCAGAAAACACTGCCCACCGCAGAAAACACTACCCACCGCAGAAAACACTGCCCACCGCAGAAAACACTACCCACCGCAGAAAACACTACCTACCGCAGAAAGCACTACCCACCGCAGAAAACACTACCCACCGCCGAAAACGCTGCCCACCGCCGAAAACACTGCCCACCGCAGAAAACACTGCCCACCGCAGAAAACACCTCCCACCGCAGAAAACACTACCTACCGCAGAAAGCACTACCTTCCGCCGAAAACACTGCCCACCGCCGAAAACACTACCCACCGCAGAAAACACTACCTACCGCAGAAAACACTGCCCACCGCAGAAAACACTACCCACCGCAGAAAACACTGCCCACCGCAGAAAACACTACCCACCGCAGAAAACACTACCTACCGCAGAAAGCACTACCCACCGCAGAAAACACTACCCACCGCCGAAAACGCTGCCCACCGCCGAAAACACTGCCCACCGCAGAAAACACTGCCCACCGCAGAAAACACTGCCCACCGCAGAAAACACTACCTACCGCAGAAAGCACTACCTTCCGCCGAAAACACTACCCACCGCAGAAAACACTACCAACCGCTGTAAAACTGCCCCCTGCAGAAAACACTACCCACCGCCGAAAACACAACCCACCACAGAAAACACTACCTACCGCAGAAAACACTACCTACCGCAGAAAACACTACCTACCGCAGAAAACACTACCCACCGCCGAACACACTGCCCACCGCCGAAAACACTGCCCACCGCCAAAAACACTGCCCACCGCAGAAAACACTGCCCACCGCAGAAAACACTACCTACCGCAGAAAACAGTACCCACCGCCGAAAACACTACCAACCACAGAAAACACTGCCCACCGCAGAAAACACTGCCCACCGCCGAAAACACAACCCACCACAGAAAACACTACCTACCGCAGAAAACACTACCCACCGCAGAAAACACTGCCCACCGCCGAAAACACTGCCCACCGCCGAAAACACTGCCCACCGCCGAAAACGCTGCCCACCGCCGAAAACACTGCCCACCGCAGAAAACACTGCCCACCGCAGAAAACACTGCCCACCGCAGAAAACACTACCTACCGCAGAAAGCACTACCTTCCGCCGAAAACACTGCCCACCGCCGAAAACACTACCCACCGCAGAAAACACTACCAACCGCTGTAAAACTGCCCCCTGCAGAAAACACTACCCACCGCCGAAAACACAACCCACCACAGAAAACACTACCTACCGCAGAAAACACTACCTACCGCAGAAAACACTACCTACCGCAGAAAACACTACCCACCGCCGAACACACTGCCCACCGCCGAAAACACTGCCCACCGCCGAAAACACTGCCCACCGCCAAAAACACTGCCCACCGCAGAAAACACTGCCCACCGCAGAAAACACTACCTACCGCAGAAAACAGTACCCACCGCCGAAAACACTACCAACCACAGAAAACACTGCCCACCGCAGAAAACACTGCCCACCGCCGAAAACACAACCCACCACAGAAAACACTACCTACCGCAGAAAACACTACCCACCGCAGAAAACACTGCCCACCGCCGAAAACACTGCCCACCGCCGAAAACACTGCCCACCGCCGAAAACACTGCCCACCGCCGAAAACACTGCCCACCGCCAAAAACACAACCCACCACAGAAAACACTACCTACCGCAGAAAACACTGCCGAACCGCAGAAAACACTACCCACCGCCGAAAACACTGCCCACCGCCGAAAACACTGCCCACCGCCGAAAACACTGCCCACCGCCGAAAACACAACCCACCACAGAAAACACTACCTACCGCAGAAAACACTGCCGAACCGCAGAAAACACTACCTACCGCAGAAAACACTGCCCACCGCAGAAAACACTACCCACCGCAGAAAACACTACCTACCGCAGAAAGCACTACCCACCGCAGAAAACACTACCCACCGCAGAAAACACTGCCCACCGCCGAAAACACTGCCCACCGCAGAAAACACTGCCCACCGCAGAAAACACTGCCCACCGCAGAAAACACTACCTACCGCAGAAAACACTACCCACCGCAGAAAACACTGTCCACCGCAGAAAACACTGTCCACCGCAGAAAACACTACCCACCGCAGAAAACACTACCCACCGCAGAAAACACTACCCACCGCAGAAAACACTACCTACTGCAGAAAACACTGCCCACCGCAGAAAACACTACCCACCGCAGAAAACACTACCCACCGCAGAAAACACTACCTACCGCAGAAAACACTACCTTCCGCCGAAAACACTGCCCACCGCCGAAAACACTGCCCACCGCCGAAAACACTGCCCACCGCCAAAAACACTGCCCACCGCCGAAAACACTACCCACCGCAGAAAACACTACCCACCGCAGAAAACGCTGCCCACCGCAGAAAACACTACCTACCGCAGAAAGCACTACCTTCCGCCGAAAACACTGCCCACCGCCGAAAACACTGCCCACCGCCGAAAACACTACCCACCGCCGAAAACACTGGCAACCGCTGTAAAACTGCCCCCTGCAGAAAACACTGCCCACCGCCGAAAACACTACCCACCGCAGAAAACACTGCCCACCGCCGAAAACACTACCCACCGCAGAAAACACTGGCAACCGCTGTAAAACTGCCCCCTGCAGAAAACACTGCCCACCGCCGAAAATACTGCCCACCACAGAAAAGACTACCCACCGCAGAAAACACTGCCCACCGCCGAAAACACTACCCACCGCAGAAAATACTGCCCACCGCCGAAAACACAACCCACCACAGAAAACACTGCCCACCACAGAAAACACTACCCACCACAGAAAACACTGCCCACCGCAGAAAACACTGCCCACCGCAGAAAACACTGCCCACCGCCAAAAACACTACCCACCGCAGAAAACACTACCTACCGCAGAAAACAGTACCCACCGCCGAAAACACAACCCACCACAGAAAACACTGCCCACCGCAGAAAACACTGCCCACCGCAGAAAACACTGCCCACCGCCGAAAACACAACCCACCACAGAAAACACTGCCCACCGCCGAAAACACTACCTACCGCAGAAAACACTGCCCACCGCAGAAAACACTGCCCACCGCAGAAAACACTGCCCACCGCAGAAAACACTGCCCACCGCCAAAAACACTGCCCACCGCAGAAAACACTGCCCACCGCCAAAAACACTGCCCACCACAGAAAACACTACCTACCGCAGAAAACACTACCTACCGCAGAAAACACTACCTACCGCCGAACACACTGCCCACTGCAGAAAACACTGCCTACCGCCGAAAACACTGCCCACCGCCGAAAACACTGCCCACCGCCGAAAACACTACCTACCGCAGAAAACACTACCCACCGCCGAAAACACTACCCACCGCCGAGAACACTACCCACCGCCGAAAACACTGCCCACCGCCGAAAACACTGCCCACCGCCGAAAACACTGCCCACCGCCGAAAACACTACCTACCGCAGAAAACACTACCTACCGCAGAAAACACTACCCACCGCCGAAAACACTGCCCACCGCAGAAAACACTGCCTACCGCAGAAAACACTGCCCACCGCAGAAAGCACTACCTACCGCAGAAAACACTGCCCACCGCCGAACACACTGCCCACCGCCGAAAACACTGCCCACCGCCGAAAACACTGCCCACCGCCGAAAACACTACCTACCGCAGAAAACACTGCCCACCGCCGAAAACGCTGCCCACCGCAGAAAACACTACCCACCGCAGAAAACACTGCCCACCGCCGAAAACACTGCCCACCGCCGAAAACACTGCCCACCGCAGAAAACACTACCCACCGCAGAAAACACTACCCACCGCAGAAAACACTACCTTCCGCCGAAAACACTGCCCACCGCCGAAAACACTGCCCACCGCCAAAAACACTGCCCACCGCCGAAAACACTACCCACCGCAGAAAACACTACCCACCGCAGAAAACGCTGCCCACCGCAGAAAACACTACCTACCGCAGAAAACACTACCTACCGCCGAACACACTGCCCACTGCCCACTGCCCACCGCCGAAAACACTACCTACTGCAGAAAGCACTACCCACCGCAGAAAACACTGCCCACCGCCGAAAACACTGCCCACCGCCAAAAACACTACCAACCGCTGTAAAACTGCCCCATGCAGAAAACACTGCCCACCGCCGAAAACACAACCCACCACAGAAAACACTACCTACCGCAGAAAACACTACCTACCGCCGAAAACACTGCCCACCGCCGAAAACACTACCTACCGCAGAAAACACTACCTACCGCAGAAAACACTACCTACCGCCGAAAACGCTGCCCACCGCAGAAAACACTGCCCACCGCCGAAAACACTACCCACCGCAGAAAACACCTCCCACCGCAGAAAACACTGCCCACCGCAGAAAACACTGCCTACCGCAGAAAACACTACCCACCGCAGAAAACACTACCCACCGCCGAAAACACTACCCACCACAGAAAACACTACCCACCGCAGAAAACACTACCCACCACAGAAAACACTGCCCACCGCCGAAAACGCTGCCCACCGCAGAAAACACTGCCCACCACAGAAAACACTACCTATCGCAGAAAACACTGCCCACCGCAGAAAACACTGCCCACCGCAGAAAACACTGCCCACCGCAGAAAACACTACCTACCGCCGAAAACACTACCTACCGCCGAAAACACTGTCCACCGCCGAAAACACTGCCCACCGCCGAAAACGCTGCCCACCGCCGAAAACACTGCCCACTGCCGAAAACACTGCCCACCGCCGAAAACGCTGCCCACCGCCGAAAACACTGCCCACCGCAGAAAACACTGCCCACCGCAGAAAACACCTCCCACCGCAGAAAACACTGCCCACCGCAGAAAACACTGCCCACCGCCGAAAACACTGCCCACCGCCGAAAACGCTGCCCACCGCCGAAAACACTGCCCACCGCAGAAAACACTGCCCACCGCAGAAAACACCTCCCACCGCAGAAAACACTGCCCACCGCAGAAAACACTACCCACCACAGAAAACACTGCCCACCGCCGAAAACGCTGCCCACCGCAGAAAACACTGCCCACCGCAGAAAACACTGCCCACCGCAGAAAACACTACCTACCGCAGAAAACACTGCCCACCGCAGAAAACACTGCCCACCGCAGAAAACACTACCTACCGCCGAAAACACTGCCCACCGCCGAAAACACTGCCCACCGCCGAAAACGCTGCCCACCGCCGAAAACACTGCCCACCGCAGAAAACACTGCCCACCGCAGAAAACACCTCCCACCGCAGAAAACACTGCCCACCGCAGAAAACACTGCCCACCGCAGAAAACACTACCTACCGCAGAAAGCACTACCTTCCGCCGAAAACACTGCCCACCGCCGAAAACACTACCCACCGCAGAAAACACTACCAACCGCTGTAAAACTGCCCCCTGCAGAAAACACTGCCCACCGCCGAAAACACAACCCACCGCAGAAAACACTGCCCACCGCAGAAAACACTGCCCACCGCCGAAAACACAACCCACCACAGAAAACACTACCTACCGCAGAAAACACTACCTACCGCAGAAAACACTACCTACCGCAGAAAACACTACCCACCGCCGAACACACTGCCCACCGCCGAAAACACTGCCCACCGCCGAAAACACTGCCCACCGCAGAAAACACTGCCCACCGCAGAAAACACTACCTACCGCAGAAAACAGTACCCACCGCCGAAAACACTACCAACCACAGAAAACACTGCCCACCGCAGAAAACACTGCCCACCGCCGAAAACACAACCCACCACAGAAAACACTACCTACCGCAGAAAACACTACCCACCGCAGAAAACACTGCCCACCGCCGAAAACACTGCCCACCGCCGAAAACACTGCCCACCGCCGAAAACACTGCCCACCGCCGAAAACACTGCCCACCGCCGAAAACACAACCCACCACAGAAAACACTACCTACCGCAGAAAACACTGCCGAACCGCAGAAAACACTACCCACCGCAGAAAACACTGCCCACCGCCGAAAACACTGCCCACCGCCGAAAACACTACCCACCGCTGTAAAACTGCCCCTTGCAGAAAACACTACCCACCGCAGAAAACACTACCCACCGCAGAAAACACTACCTACTGCAGAAAACACTGCCCACCGCAGAAAACACTACCCACCGCAGAAAACACTACCCACCGCAGAAAACACTACCTACCGCAGAAAACACTACCTTCCGCCGAAAACACTGCCCACCGCCAAAAACACTGCCCACCGCCAAAAACACTGCCCACCGCCAAAAACACTACCCACCGCAGAAAACACTACCCACCGCAGAAAACGCTGCCCACCGCAGAAAACACTACCTACCGCAGAAAGCACTACCTTCCGCCGAAAACACTGCCCACCGCCGAAAACACTGCCCACCGCCGAAAACACTACCCACCGCCGAAAACACTGGCAACCGCTGTAAAACTGCCCCCTGCAGAAAACACTGCCCACCGCCGAAAACACTACCCACCGCAGAAAACACTGCCCACCGCCGAAAACACTACCCACCGCAGAAAACACTGGCAACCGCTGTAAAACTGCCCCCTGCAGAAAACACTACCCACCGCAGAAAATACTGCCCACCGCCGAAAACACAACCCACCACAGAAAACACTGCCCACCACAGAAAACACTACCCACCACAGAAAACACTGCCCACCGCCAAAAACACTACCCACCGCAGAAAACACTACCCACCGCAGAAAACAGTACCCACCGCCGAAAACACTGCCCACCGCAGAAAACACTGCCCACCGCAGAAAACACTGCCCACCGCCGAAAACACAACCCACCACAGAAAACACTGCCCACCGCCGAAAACACAACCCACCACAGAAAACACTGCCTACCGCAGAAAACACTACCTACCGCCGAACACACTGCCCACCGCCGAAAACACTACCTACCGCAGAAAACACTACCCACCGCAGAAAACACTGCCCACCGCCGAAAACACTGCCCACCGCCGAAAACACTGCCCACCGCCGAAAACACTACCTACCGCAGAAAACACTACCCACCGCCGAAAACACTACCCACCGCCGAAAACACTGCCCACCGCCGAAAACACTGCCCACCGCCGAAAACACTACCTACCGCAGAAAACACTACCTACCGCAGAAAACACTACCTACCGCAGAAAACACTACCCACCGCCGAAAACACTGCCCACCGCAGAAAACACTGCCTACCGCAGAAAACACTGCCCACCGCAGAAAGCACTACCTACCGCAGAAAACACTACCTACCGCCGAACACACTGCCCACCGCCGAAAACACTGCCCACCGCCGAAAACACTACCTACCGCAGAAAACTCTGCCCACCGCCGAAAACGCTGCCCACCGCAGAAAACACTACCCACCGCAGAAAACACTGCCCACCGCCGAAAACACTGCCCACCGCCGAAAACACTGCCCACCGCAGAAAACACTACCCACCGCAGAAAACACTACCTTCCGCCGAAAACACTGCCCACCGCCGAAAACACTGCCCACCGCCGAAAACACTGCCCACCGCCGAAAACACTACCCACCGCAGAAAACACTACCCACCGCAGAAAACGCTGCCCACCGCAGAAAACACTACCTACCGCAGAAAGCACTACCTTCCGCCGAAAACACTGCCCACCGCCGAAAACACTGCCCACCGCCGAAAACACTACCCACCGCCGAAAACACTGGCAACCGCTGTAAAACTGCCCCCTGCAGAAAACACTACCCACCGCAGAAAACACTACCTACCGCAGAAAACACTACCCACCGCAGAAAATACTGCCCACCGCCGAAAACACAACCCACCACAGAAAACACTGCCCACCACAGAAAACACTACCCACCACAGAAAACACTGCCCACCGCAGAAAACACTGCCCACCGCCAAAAACACTACCCACCGCAGAGAACACTACCTACCGCAGAAAACAGTACCCACCGCCGAAAACACAACCCACCACAGAAAACACTGCCCACCGCAGAAAACACTGCCCACCGCAGAAAACACTGCCCACCGCCGAAAACACAACCCACCACAGAAAACACTGCCCACCGCCGAAAACACAACCCACCACAGAAAACACTACCTACCGCAGAAAACACTACCTACCGCAGAAAACACTACCTACCGCCGAACACACTGCCCACCGCCGAAAACACTGCCTACCGCCGAAAACACTGCCCACCGCCGAAAACACTGCCCACCGCCGAAAACACTGCCCACCGCCGAAAACACTGCCCACCGCCGAAAACACTGCCCACCGCCGAAAACACTACCTACCGCAGAAAACACTACCTACCGCAGAAAACACTACCCACCGCCGAAAACACTGCCCACCGCCGAAAACGCTGCCCACCGCCGAAAACGCTGCCCACCGCAGAAAACACTGCCCACCGCAGAAAACACTGCCCACCGCCGAAAACACTGCCTACCGCAGAAAACACTACTCACCGCAGAAAACACTGCCCACCGCCGAAAACACTGCCCACCGCCGAAAACACTGCCCACCGCCGAAAACACAACCCACCACAGAAAACACTACCCACCGCAGAAAACACTGCCCACCGCCGAAAACACTGCCCACCGCCGAAAACACTGCCCACCGCAGAAAACACTGCCCACCGCCGAAAACACTACCTACCGCAGAAAACACTACCTACCGCAGAAAACACTACCCACCGCCGAAAACACTGCCCACCGCAGAAAACACTGCCTACCGCAGAAAACAATGCCCACCGCAGAAAGCACTACCTACCGCAGAAAACACTACCTACCGCCGAACACACTGCCCACCGCCGAAAACACTGCCCACCGCCGAAAACACTGCCCACCGCCGAAAACACTACCTACCGCAGAAAACACTGCCCACCGCCGAAAACGCTGCCCACCGCAGAAAACACTACCCACCGCAGAAAACACTGCCCACCGCCGAAAACACTACCTACCGCAGAAAACACTGCCCACCGCCGAAAACACTACCTACCGCAGAAAGCACTACCCACCGCAGAAAACACTGCCCACCGCAGAAAACACTGCCCACCGCCGAAAACACTACCCACCGCAGAAAACACTACCTACCGCAGAAAACACTGCCCACCGCAGAAAACACTACCCACCGCAGAAAACACTACCAACCGCTGTAAAACTGCCCCCTGCAGAAAACACTGCCCACCGCAGAAAACACTGCCCACCGCAGAAAACACTACCTACCGCAGAAAACACAACTCACCACAGAAAACACTACCTACCGCAGAAAACACTACCCACCGCCGAACACACTGCCCACCGCCGAAAACACTGCCCACCGCCGAAAACACTGCCCACCGCCGAAAACGCTGCCCACCGCCGAAAACGCTGCCCACCGCAGAAAACACTACCTACTGCAGAAAGCACTACCCACCGCAGAAAACACTGCCCACCGCCGAAAACACTACCCACCGCAGAAAACACTGCCCACCGCCGAAAACACTGCCCACCGCCGAAAACACTGCCCACCGCCGAAAACACTACCTACCGCAGAAAACACTGCCCACCGCAGAAAACACTACCTACCGCAGAAAACACTGCCAACCGCAGAAAACACTGCCTACCGCAGAAAACACTGCCCACCGCCGAAAACACTACCTACTGCAGAAAGCCCTACCCACCGCAGAAAACACTGCCCACCGCCGAAAACACTGCCCACTGCCGAAAACACTGCCCACCGCCGAAAACACTACCAACCGCTGTAAAACTGCCCCCTGCAGAAAACACTGCCCACCGCCGAAAACACTACCCACCGCAGAAAACACTACCCACCGCTGTAAAACTGCCCCCTGCAGAAAACACTGCCCACCGCCGAAAACACTACCTACCGCAGAAAACACTACCCACCACAGAAAACACTACCTACCGCAGAAAACACTGCCCACCGCAGAAAACACTACCTACCGCCGAAAACACTGCCCACCGCCGAAAACACTGCCCACCGCCGAAAACACTGCCCACCGCCAAAAACACTGCCCACCGCCGAAAACGCTGCCCACCGCAGAAAACACTGCCCACCGCCAAAAACACTGCCCACCGCCGAAAACACTACCAACCGCTGTAAAACTGCCCCCTGCAGAAAACACTGCCCACCGCCGAAAACACAACCCACCACAGAAAACACTGGCCACCGCAGAAAACACTGCCCACCGCCGAAAACACTACCCACCGCAGAAAACACTGCCCACCGCCGAAAACACTGCCCACCGCCGAAAACACAACCCACCACAGAAAACACTACCTACCGCAGAAAACACTGCCCACCGCAGAAAACACTACCTACCGCAGAAAACACTACCAACCGCCGAAAACACTGCCCACTGCAGAAAACACTACCTACCGCAGAAAACACTACCAACCGCCGAAAACACTGCCCACCGCAGAAAACACTACCTACCGCAGAAAGCACTACCCACCGCAGAAAACACTGCCCACCGCAGAAAACACTGCCCACCGCAGAAAACACTGCCCACCGCCGAAAACACTACCAACCGCAGAAAACACTGCCCACCGCCGAAAACACTGCCCACCGCTGAAAACACTGCCCACCGCAGAAAACACTACCTACCGCAGAAAACACTGCCCACCGCCGAAAATACTTCCCACCGCAGAAAACACTACCTACCGCAGAAAACACTACCTACCGCCGAACACACTGCCCACCGCCGAAAACACTGCCCACCGCCGAAAACACTGCCCACCGCCGAAAACACTACCTACCGCAGAAAACACTGCCCACCGCAGAAAACACTGCCCACCGCAGAAAACGCTGCCCACCACCGAAAACACTGCCCACCGCAGAAAACACTACCCACCGCAGAAAACACTACCAACCGCTGTAAAACTGCCCCCTGCAGAAAACACTACCCACCGCAGAAAACACTGCCCACCGCCGAAAACACAACCCACCACAGAAAACACTGGCCACCGCAGAAAACACTACCTACCGCAGAAAACACTGCCCACCACAGAAAACACTGCCCACCGCAGAAAACACTGCCCACCGCAGAAAACACTGCCCACCGCAGAAAACACTACCTACCGCAGAAAACACTGCCCACCGCCAAAAACACTACCTACCGCAGAAAACACTGCCCACCGCAGAAAACACTACCCACCGCCGAAAACACTGCCCATCGCAGAAAACACTACCCACCGCAGAAAACACTACCTACCGCAGAAAACACTACCTACCGCAGAAAACACTACCTACCGCAGAAAACACTGCCCCCTGCCGAAAACACTACCCACCGCAGAAAACACTACCCACCGCAGAAAACACTACCTTCCGCAGAAAACACTGCCCACCGCCGAAAACACTGCCCACCGCAGAAAACACTGCCCCCTGCCGAAAACACTACCCACCGCAGAAATAACTACCCACCGCCGAAACACAACCCACCACAGAAAACACTACCTACCGCAGAAAACACTGCCCACCGCAGAAAACACTGCCCACCGCCGAAAACACTGCCCACCGCCGAAAACACTGCCCACCGCCGAAAACACTGCCCACCGCAGAAAACACTACCAACCACTGTAAAACTGCCCCCTGCAGAAAACACTACCCACCGCAGAAAACACTGCCCACCGCCGAAAACACAACCCACCACAGAAAACACTGCCCACCGCCGAAAACACTGCCCACCACAGAAAACACTGGCCACCGCAGAAAACACTACCTACCGCAGAAAACACTGCCCACCGCAGAAAACACTACCTACCGCAGAAAACACTGCCCACCGCCAAAAACACTACCTACCGCAGAAAACACTGCCCACCGCAGAAAACACTGCCTACCGCAGAAAACACTACCTACCGCAGAAAACACTACCTACCGCAGAAAACACTACCTACCGCAGAAAACACTACCTACCGCAGAAAACACTACCCACCGCAGAAAACACTGCCCACCGCCGAAAACACTACCTACCGCAGAAAACACTACCTACCGCTGTAAAACTGCCCCCTGCCGAAAACACTACCCACCGCCAGAAATAACTACCCACTGCCAAAAACACTACCTACCACAGAAAACACTACCTACCGCAGAAAGCACTGCCCACCGCAGAAAACACTGCCCACCGCCAGAAATAACTACCCACCCAACAAAAACACTACCTACCACAGAAAACACTACCTACCGCAGAAAGCACTACCTACCGCCGAAAACACTACCTACCGCAGAAAACACTACCTACCGCTGTAAAACTGCCCCCTGCAGAAAACACTGCCGAACCGCAGAAAACACTACTCACCGCCAGAAAACACTACCTACCGCAGAAAACACTGCCTACCGCAGAAAACACTACCCACCGCAGAAAACACTACCCACCGCAGAAAACACTGCCCACCGCCGAAAACACTGCCCACCGCAGAAAACACAACCCACCACAGAAAACACTACCTACCGCAGAAAACACTGCCGAACCGCAGAAAACACTACCCACCGCAGAAAACACTGCCCACCGCCGAAAACACTGCCCACCGCCGAAAACACTGCCCACCGCCGAAAACACAACCCACCACAGAAAACACTACCTACCGCAGAAAACACTGCCGAACCGCAGAAAACACTACCTACCGCAGAAAACACTGCCCACCGCAGAAAACACTACCCACCGCAGAAAACACTGCCCACCGCAGAAAACACTACCCACCGCAGAAAACACTACCCACCGCAGAAAACACTACCCACCGCAGAAAACACTACCTACCGCAGAAAGCACTACCCACCGCAGAAAACACTACCCACCGCAGAAAACACTGCCCACCGCCGAAAACACTGCCCACCGCAGAAAACACTGCCCACCGCAGAAAACACTGCCCACCGCAGAAAACACTACCCACCGCAGAAAACACTACCTACCGCAGAAAACACTACCCACCGCAGAAAACACTGCCCACCGCCGAAAACACTACCCACCGCAGAAAACACTGGCAACCGCTGTAAAACTGCCCCCTGCAGAAAACACTACCCACCGCAGAAAACACTACCTACCGCAGAAAACACTACCCACCGCAGAAAATACTGCCCACCGCCGAAAACACAACCCACCACAGAAAACACTGCCCACCACAGAAAACACTACCCACCACAGAAAACACTGCCCACCGCAGAAAACACTGCCCACCGCCAAAAACACTGCCCACCGCCAAAAACACTGCCCACCGCCGAACACACTACCCACCGCAGAAAACACTACCTACCGCAGAAAACAGTACCCACCGCCGAAAACACAACCCACCACAGAAAACACTGCCCACCGCAGAAAACACTGCCCACCGCAGAAAACACTGCCCACCGCCGAAAACACAACCCACCACAGAAAACACTGCCCACCGCCGAAAACACAACCCACCACAGAAAACACTACCTACCGCAGAAAACACTACCTACCACCGAACACACTGCCCACCGCCGAAAACACTACCTACCGCAGAAAACACTACTCACCGCAGAAAACACTGCCCACCGCCGAAAACACTGCCCACCGCCGAAAACACAACCCACCACAGAAAACACTGCCCACCGCAGAAAACACTGCCCACCGCCGAAAACACTGCCCACCGCCGAAAACACTGCCCACCGCAGAAAACACTGCCCACCGCCGAAAACACTACCTACCGCAGAAAACACTACCTACCGCAGAAAACACTACCCACCGCCGAAAACACTGCCCACCGCAGAAAACACTGCCTACCGCAGAAAACAATGCCCACCGCAGAAAGCACTACCTACCGCAGAAAACACTACCTACCGCCGAACACACTGCCCACCGCCGAAAACACTGCCCACCGCCGAAAACACTGCCCACCGCCGAAAACACTACCTACCGCAGAAAACACTGCCCACCGCCGAAAACGCTGCCCACCGCAGAAAACACTACCCACCGCAGAAAACACTGCCCACCGCCGAAAACACTGCCCACCGCCGAAAACACTACCTACCGCAGAAAACACTGCCCACCGCCGAAAACACTACCTACCGCAGAAAGCACTACCCACCGCAGAAAACACTGCCCACCGCAGAAAACACTGCCCACCGCCGAAAAACACTACCCACCGCAGAAAACACTACCTACCGCAGAAAACACTGCCCACCGCAGAAAACACTACCCACCGCAGAAAACACTACCAACCGCTGTAAAACTGCCCCCTGCAGAAAACACTGCCCACCGCAGAAAACACTGCCCACCGCAGAAAACACTACCTACCGCAGAAAACACAACTCACCACAGAAAACACTACCCACCGCAGAAAACACTACCTACCGCAGAAAACACTACCCACCGCCGAACACACTGCCCACCGCCGAAAACACTGCCCACCGCCGAAAACACTGCCCACCGCCGAAAACGCTGCCCACCGCCGAAAACGCTGCCCACCGCAGAAAACACTACCTACTGCAGAAAGCACTACCCACCGCAGAAAACACTGCCCACCGCCGAAAACACTACCCACCGCAGAAAACACTGCCCACCGCCGAAAACACTGCCCACCGCCGAAAACACTGCCCACCGCCGAAAACACTGCCTACCGCAGAAAACACTGCCCACCGCAGAAAACACTACCTACCGCAGAAAACACTGCCAACCGCAGAAAACACTGCCTACCGCAGAAAACACTGCCCACCGCCGAAAACACTACCTACTGCAGAAAGCCCTACCCACCGCAGAAAACACTGCCCACCGCCGAAAACACTGCCCACTGCCGAAAACACTGCCCACCGCCAAAAACACTGCCCACCGCCGAAAACACTACCAACCGCTGTAAAACTGCCCCCTGCAGAAAACACTGCCCACCACAGAAAACACTACCTACCGCAGAAAACACTGCCCACCGCAGAAAACACTACCCACCGCAGAAAACACTACCCACCGCTGTAAAACTGCCCCCTGCAGAAAACATTGCCCACCACAGAAAACACTACCTACCGCAGAAAACACTGCCCACCGCAGAAAACACTACCTACCGCTGAAAACACTGCCCACCGCCGAAAACACTGCCCACCGCCGAAAACACTGCCCACCGCCAAAAACACTGCCCACCGCCGAAAACGCTGCCCACCGCAGAAAACACTGCCCACCGCCAAAAACACTGCCCACCGCCGAAAACACTACCAACCGCTGTAAAACTGCCCCCTGCAGAAAACACTGCCCACCGCCGAAAACACAACCCACCACAGAAAACACTGGCCACCGCAGAAAACACTGCCCACCGCCGAAAACACTACCCACCGCAGAAAACACTGCCCACCGCCGAAAACACTGCCCACCGCCGAAAACACAACCCACCACAGAAAACACTACCTACCGCAGAAAACACTGCCCACCGCAGAAAACACTACCTACCGCAGAAAACACTACCAACCGCCGAAAACACTGCCCACTGCAGAAAACACTACCTACCGCAGAAAACACTACCAACCGCCGAAAACACTGCCCACCGCAGAAAACACTACCTACCGCAGAAAGCACTACCCACCGCAGAAAACACTGCCCACCGCAGAAAACACTGCCCACCGCAGAAAACACTGCCCACCGCCGAAAACACTACCAACCGCAGAAAACACTGCCCACCGCCGAAAACACTACCCACCGCAGAAAACACTGCCCACCGCAGAAAACACTACCTACCGCAGAAAACACTGCCCACCGCCGAAAACACTTCCCACCGCAGAAAACACTACCTACCGCAGAAAACACTACCTACCGCCGAACACACTGCCCACCGCCGAAAACACTGCCCACCGCCGAAAACACTGCCCACCGCCGAAAACACTACCTACCGCAGAAAACACTGCCCACCGCAGAAAACACTGCCCACCGCAGAAAACGCTGCCCACCACCGAAAACACTGCCCACCGCAGAAAACACTACCCACCGCAGAAAACACTACCAACCGCTGTAAAACTGCCCCCTGCAGAAAACACTACCCACCGCAGAAAACACTGCCCACCGCCGAAAACACAACCCACCACAGAAAACACTGGCCACCGCAGAAAACACTACCTACCGCAGAAAACACTGCCCACCACAGAAAACACTGCCCACCGCAGAAAACACTGCCCACCGCAGAAAACACTGCCCACCGCAGAAAACACTACCTACCGCAGAAAACACTGCCCACCGCCAAAAACACTACCTACCGCAGAAAACACTGCCCACCGCAGAAAACACTACCCACCGCCGAAAACACTGCCCATCGCAGAAAACACTACCCACCGCAGAAAACACTACCTACCGCAGAAAACACTACCTACCGCAGAAAACACTACCTACCGCAGAAAACACTGCCCCCTGCCGAAAACACTACCCACCGCAGAAAACACTACCCACCGCAGAAAACACTACCTACCGCAGAAAACACTGCCCACCGCCGAAAACACTGCCCACCGCAGAAAACACTGCCCCCTGCCGAAAACACTACCCACCGCAGAAATAACTACCCACCGCCGAAACACAACCCACCACAGAAAACACTACCTACCGCAGAAAACACTGCCCACCGCAGAAAACACTGCCCACCGCCGAAAACACTGCCCACCGCCGAAAACACTGCCCACCGCCGAAAACACTGCCCACCGCAGAAAACACTACCAACCACTGTAAAACTGCCCCCTGCAGAAAACACTACCCACCGCAGAAAACACTGCCCACCGCCGAAAACACAACCCACCACAGAAAACACTGCCCACCGCCGAAAACACTGCCCACCACAGAAAACACTGGCCACCGCAGAAAACACTGCCCACCGCAGAAAACACTACCTACCGCAGAAAACACTGCCCACCGCCAAAAACACTACCTACCGCAGAAAACACTGCCCACCGCAGAAAACACTGCCTACCGCAGAAAACACTACCTACCGCAGAAAACACTACCTACCGCAGAAAACACTACCTACCGCAGAAAACACTACCCACCGCAGAAAACACTGCCCACCGCCGAAAACACTACCTACCGCAGAAAACACTACCTACCGCTGTAAAACTGCCCCCTGCCGAAAACACTACCCACCGCCAGAAATAACTACCCACTGCCAAAAACACTACCTACCACAGAAAACACTACCTACCGCAGAAAGCACTGCCCACCGCAGAAAACACTGCCCACCGCCAGAAATAACTACCCACCCAACAAAAACACTACCTACCACAGAAAACACTACCTACCGCAGAAAGCACTACCTACCGCCGAAAACACTACCTACCGCAGAAAACACTACCTACCGCTGTAAAACTGCCCCCTGCAGAAAACACTGCCGAACCGCAGAAAACACTACTCACCGCCAGAAAACACTACCTACCGCAGAAAACACTGCCTACCGCAGAAAACACTGCCCACCGCAGAAAACACTACCCACCGCAGAAAACACTGCCCACCGCCGAAAACACTGCCCACCGCAGAAAACACAACCCACCACAGAAAACACTACCTACCGCAGAAAACACTGCCGAACCGCAGAAAACACTACCCACCGCAGAAAACACTGCCCACCGCCGAAAACACTGCCCACCGCCGAAAACACTGCCCACCGCCGAAAACACAACCCACCACAGAAAACACTACCTACCGCAGAAAACACTGCCGAACCGCAGAAAACACTACCTACCGCAGAAAACACTGCCCACCGCAGAAAACACTACCCACCGCAGAAAACACTGCCCACCGCAGAAAACACTACCCACCGCAGAAAACACTACCCACCGCAGAAAACACTACCCACCGCAGAAAACACTACCTACCGCAGAAAGCACTACCCACCGCAGAAAACACTACCCACCGCAGAAAACACTGCCCACCGCCGAAAACACTGCCCACCGCAGAAAACACTGCCCACCGCAGAAAACACTGCCCACCGCAGAAAACACTACCCACCGCAGAAAACACTACCTACCGCAGAAAACACTACCCACCGCAGAAAACACTGCCCACCGCCGAAAACACTACCCACCGCAGAAAACACTGGCAACCGCTGTAAAACTGCCCCCTGCAGAAAACACTACCCACCGCAGAAAACACTACCTACCGCAGAAAACACTACCCACCGCAGAAAATACTGCCCACCGCCGAAAACACAACCCACCACAGAAAACACTGCCCACCACAGAAAACACTACCCACCACAGAAAACACTGCCCACCGCAGAAAACACTGCCCACCGCCAAAAACACTGCCCACCGCCAAAAACACTGCCCACCGCCGAACACACTACCCACCGCAGAAAACACTACCTACCGCAGAAAACAGTACCCACCGCCGAAAACACAACCCACCACAGAAAACACTGCCCACCGCAGAAAACACTGCCCACCGCAGAAAACACTGCCCACCGCCGAAAACACAACCCACCACAGAAAACACTGCCCACCGCCGAAAACACAACCCACCACAGAAAACACTACCTACCGCAGAAAACACTACCTACCGCAGAAAACACTACCTACCACCGAACACACTGCCCACCGCCGAAAACACTACCTACCGCAGAAAACACTACTCACCGCAGAAAACACTGCCCACCGCCGAAAACACTGCCCACCGCCGAAAACACTGCCCACCGCCGAAAACACAACCCACCACAGAAAACACTGCCCACCGCAGAAAACACTGCCCACCGCCGAAAACACTGCCCACCGCCGAAAACACTGCCCACCGCAGAAAACACTGCCCACCGCCGAAAACACTACCTACCGCAGAAAACACTACCTACCGCAGAAAACACTACCCACCGCCGAAAACACTGCCCACCGCAGAAAACACTGCCTACCGCAGAAAACAATGCCCACCGCAGAAAGCACTACCTACCGCAGAAAACACTACCTACCGCCGAACACACTGCCCACCGCCGAAAACACTGCCCACCGCCGAAAACACTGCCCACCGCCGAAAACACTACCTACCGCAGAAAACACTGCCCACCGCCGAAAACGCTGCCCACCGCAGAAAACACTACCCACCGCAGAAAACACTGCCCACCGCCGAAAACACTGCCCACCGCCGAAAACACTACCTACCGCAGAAAACACTGCCCACCGCCGAAAACACTACCTACCGCAGAAAGCACTACCCACCGCAGAAAACACTGCCCACCGCAGAAAACACTGCCCACCGCCGAAAAACACTACCCACCGCAGAAAACACTACCTACCGCAGAAAACACTGCCCACCGCAGAAAACACTACCCACCGCAGAAAACACTACCAACCGCTGTAAAACTGCCCCCTGCAGAAAACACTGCCCACCGCAGAAAACACTGCCCACCGCAGAAAACACTACCTACCGCAGAAAACACAACTCACCACAGAAAACACTACCCACCGCAGAAAACACTACCTACCGCAGAAAACACTACCCACCGCCGAACACACTGCCCACCGCCGAAAACACTGCCCACCGCCGAAAACACTGCCCACCGCCGAAAACGCTGCCCACCGCCGAAAACGCTGCCCACCGCAGAAAACACTACCTACTGCAGAAAGCACTACCCACCGCAGAAAACACTGCCCACCGCCGAAAACACTACCCACCGCAGAAAACACTGCCCACCGCCGAAAACACTGCCCACCGCCGAAAACACTGCCCACCGCCGAAAACACTGCCTACCGCAGAAAACACTGCCCACCGCAGAAAACACTACCTACCGCAGAAAACACTGCCAACCGCAGAAAACACTGCCTACCGCAGAAAACACTGCCCACCGCCGAAAACACTACCTACTGCAGAAAGCCCTACCCACCGCAGAAAACACTGCCCACCGCCGAAAACACTGCCCACTGCCGAAAACACTGCCCACCGCCAAAAACACTGCCCACCGCCGAAAACACTACCAACCGCTGTAAAACTGCCCCCTGCAGAAAACACTGCCCACCGCCGAAAACACTACCCACCGCAGAAAACACTACCCACCGCTGTAAAACTGCCCCCTGCAGAAAACACTGCCCACCACAGAAAACACTACCTACCGCAGAAAACACTACCCACCGCAGAAAATACTGCCCACCGCAGAAAACACTACCTACCGCTGAAAACACTGCCCACCGCCGAAAACACTGCCCACCGCCGAAAACACTGCCCACCGCCAAAAACACTGCCCACCGCCGAAAACGCTGCCCACCGCAGAAAACACTGCCCACCGCCAAAAACACTGCCCACCGCCGAAAACACTACCAACCGCTGTAAAACTGCCCCCTGCAGAAAACACTGCCCACCGCCGAAAACACAACCCACCACAGAAAACACTGGCCACCGCAGAAAACACTGCCCACCGCCGAAAACACTACCCACCGCAGAAAACACTGCCCACCGCCGAAAACACTGCCCACCGCCGAAAACACAACCCACCACAGAAAACACTACCTACCGCAGAAAACACTGCCCACCGCAGAAAACACTACCTACCGCAGAAAACACTACCAACCGCCGAAAACACTGCCCACTGCAGAAAACACTACCTACCGCAGAAAACACTACCAACCGCCGAAAACACTGCCCACCGCAGAAAACACTACCTACCGCAGAAAGCACTACCCACCGCAGAAAACACTGCCCAC
The DNA here is from genome assembly GCF_035609145.1 of Eleutherodactylus coqui. Lineage (NCBI taxonomy): Eukaryota > Metazoa > Chordata > Amphibia > Anura > Eleutherodactylidae > Eleutherodactylus > Eleutherodactylus coqui. Next base: position 176,738,023 of record NC_089845.1, read on the forward strand.
CGCAGAAAACACTGCCCACCGCAGAAAACACTGCCCACCGCCGAAAACACTACCAACCGCAGAAAACACTGCCCACCGCCGAAAACACTACCCACCGCAGAAAACACTGCCCACCGCAGAAAACACTACCTACCGCAGAAAACACTGCCCACCGCCGAAAACACTTCCCACCGCAGAAAACACTACCTACCGCAGAAAACACTACCTACCGCCGAACACACTGCCCACCGCCGAAAACACTGCCCACCGCCGAAAACACTGCCCACCGCCGAAAACACTACCTACCGCAGAAAACACTGCCCACCGCAGAAAACACTGCCCACCGCCGAAAACGCTGCCCACCACCGAAAACACTGCCCACCGCAGAAAACACTACCCACCGCAGAAAACACTACCAACCGCTGTAAAACTGCCCCCTGCAGAAAACACTACCCACCGCAGAAAACACTGCCCACCGCCGAAAACACAACCCACCACAGAAAACACTGGCCACCGCAGAAAACACTACCTACCGCAGAAAACACTGCCCACCACAGAAAACACTGCCCACCGCAGAAAACACTGCCCACCGCAGAAAACACTGCCCACCGCAGAAAACACTACCTACCGCAGAAAACACTGCCCACCGCCAAAAACACTACCTACCGCAGAAAACACTGCCCACCGCAGAAAACACTACCCACCGCCGAAAACACTGCCCACCGCAGAAAACACTACCCACCGCAGAAAACACTACCTACCGCAGAAAACACTACCTACCGCAGAAAACACTACCTACCGCAGAAAACACTGCCCGCTGCCGAAAACACTACCCACCGCAGAAAACACTACCCACCGCAGAAAACACTACCTACCGCAGAAAACACTGCCCCCTGCCGAAAACACTACCCACCGCAGAAATAACTACCCACCGCCGAAACACAACCCACCACAGAAAACACTACCTACCGCAGAAAACACTGCCCACCGCAGAAAACACTGCCCACCGCCGAAAACACTGCCCACCGCCGAAAACACTGCCCACCGCCGAAAACACTGCCCACCGCCGAAAACACTTCCCACCGCAGAAAACACTACCTACTGCAGAAAACACTACCTACCGCAGAAAACACTACCTACCGCCGAACACACTGCCCACCGCCGAAAACACTGCCCACCGCCGAAAACACTGCCCACCGCCGAAAACACTACCTACCGCAGAAAACACTGCCCACCGCAGAAAACACTGCCCACCGCCGAAAACGCTGCCCACCACCGAAAACACTGCCCACCGCAGAAAACACTGCCCACCGCCGAAAACACTGCCCACCGCAGAAAACACTACCAACCACTGTAAAACTGCCCCCTGCAGAAAACACTACCCACCGCAGAAAACACTGCCCACCGCCGAAAACACAACCCACCACAGAAAACACTGCCCACCGCCGAAAACGCTGCCCACCGCAGAAAACACTACCTACTGCAGAAAGCACTACCCACCGCAGAAAACACTGCCCACCGCCGAAAACACTACCCACCGCAGAAAACACTGCCCACCGCCGAAAACACTGCCCACCGCCGAAAACGCTGCCCACCGCCGAAAACACTACCTACCGCAGAAAACACTGCCCACCGCAGAAAACACTACCTACCGCAGAAAACACTGCCAACCGCAGAAAACACTGCCTACCGCAGAAAACACTGCCCACCGCCGAAAACACTACCTACTGCAGAAAGCCCTACCCACCGCAGAAAACACTGCCCACCGCCGAAAACACTGCCCACTGCCGAAAACACTGCCCACCGCCAAAAACACTGCCCACCGCCGAAAACACTGCCCACCGCCAAAAACACTGCCCACCGCCGAAAACACTACCAACCGCTGTAAAACTGCCCCCTGCAGAAAACACTGCCCACCGCCGAAAACACTACCCACCGCAGAAAACACTACCCACCGCTGTAAAACTGCCCCCTGCAGAAAACACTGCCCACCGCCGAAAACACTACCTACCGCAGAAAACACTACCTACCGCAGAAAACACTACCTACCGCAGAAAACACTGCCAACCGCAGAAAACACTGCCCACCGCCGAAAACACTGCCCACCGCCGAAAACACTGCCCACCGCCAAAAACACTGCCCACCGCCGAAAACGCTGCCCACCGCAGAAAACACTGCCCACCGCCAAAAACACTGCCCACCGCCGAAAACACTACCAACCGCTGTAAAACTGCCCCCTGCAGAAAACACTGCCCACCGCCGAAAACACAACCCACCACAGAAAACACTGGCCACCGCAGAAAACACTGCCCACCGCCGAAAACACTACCCACCGCAGAAAACACTGCCCACCGCCGAAAACACTGCCCACCGCCGAAAACACAACCTACCGCCGAAAACACTGCCCACCACAGAAAACACTACCTACCGCAGAAAACACTGCCCACCGCAGAAAACACTACCTACCGCAGAAAACACTACCAACCGCCGAAAACACTGCCCACTGCAGAAAACACTGCCCACCGCCGAAAACACTGCCCACCGCAGAAAACACTACCTACCGCAGAAAGCACTACCCACCGCAGAAAACACTGCCCACCGCAGAAAACACTACCTACCGCAGAAAGCACTACCCACCGCAGAAAACACTGCCCACCGCAGAAAACACTACCTACCGCCGAACACACTGCCCACCGCAGAAAACACTGCCCACCGCCGAAAACACTACCAACCGCAGAAAACACTGCCCACCGCCGAAAACACTACCCACCGCAGAAAACACTGCCCACCGCAGAAAACACTACCTACCGCAGAAAACACTGCCCACCGCCGAAAACACTTCCCACCGCAGAAAACACTACCTACCGCAGAAAACACTACCTACCGCCGAACACACTGCCCACCGCCGAAAACACTGCCCACCGCCGAAAACACTGCCCACCGCCGAAAACACTACCTACCGCAGAAAACACTGCCCACCGCCGAAAACGCTGCCCACCACCGAAAACACTGCCCACCGCAGAAAACACTACCCACCGCAGAAAACACTACCAACCGCTGTAAAACTGCCCCCTGCAGAAAACACTACCCACCGCAGAAAACACTGCCCACCGCCGAAAACACAACCCACCACAGAAAACACTGGCCACCGCAGAAAACACTACCTACCGCAGAAAACACTGCCCACCACAGAAAACACTGCCCACCGCAGAAAACACTGCCCACCGCAGAAAACACTGCCCACCGCAGAAAACACTACCTACCGCAGAAAACACTGCCCACCGCCAAAAACACTACCTACCGCAGAAAACACTGCCCACCGCAGAAAACACTACCCACCGCCGAAAACACTGCCCACCGCAGAAAACACTACCCACCGCAGAAAACACTACCTACCGCAGAAAACACTACCTACCGCAGAAAACACTACCTACCGCAGAAAACACTGCCCGCTGCCGAAAACACTACCCACCGCAGAAAACACTACCCACCGCAGAAAACACTACCTACCGCAGAAAACACTGCCCCCTGCCGAAAACACTACCCACCGCAGAAATAACTACCCACCGCCGAAACACAACCCACCACAGAAAACACTACCTACCGCAGAAAACACTGCCCACCGCAGAAAACACTGCCCACCGCCGACAACACTGCCCACCGCCGAAAACACTGCCCACCGCCGAAAACACTGCCCACCGCCGAAAACACTTCCCACCGCAGAAAACACTACCTACTGCAGAAAACACTACCTACCGCAGAAAACACTACCTACCGCCGAACACACTGCCCACCGCCGAAAACACTGCCCACCGCCGAAAACACTGCCCACCGCCGAAAACACTACCTACCGCAGAAAACACTGCCCACCGCAGAAAACACTGCCCACCGCCGAAAACGCTGCCCACCACCGAAAACACTGCCCACCGCAGAAAACACTGCCCACCGCCGAAAACACTGCCCACCGCAGAAAACACTACCAACCACTGTAAAACTGCCCCCTGCAGAAAACACTACCCACCGCAGAAAACACTGCCCACCGCCGAAAACACAACCCACCACAGAAAACACTGCCCACCGCCGAAAACGCTGCCCACCGCAGAAAACACTACCTACTGCAGAAAGCACTACCCACCGCAGAAAACACTGCCCACCGCCGAAAACACTACCCACCGCAGAAAACACTGCCCACCGCCGAAAACACTGCCCACCGCCGAAAACGCTGCCCACCGCCGAAAACACTACCTACCGCAGAAAACACTGCCCACCGCAGAAAACGCTGCCCACCGCAGAAAACACTGCCCACCGCCAAAAACACTGCCCACCACCGAAAACACTACCAACCGCTGTAAAACTGCCCCCTGCAGAAAACACTGCCCACCGCCGAAAACACAACCCACCACAGAAAACACTGGCCACCGCAGAAAACACTGCCCACCGCCGAAAACACTACCCACCGCAGAAAACACTGCCCACCGCCGAAAACACTGCCCACCGCCGAAAACACAACCCACCACAGAAAACACTGCCCACCGCCGAAAACACTACCTACCGCAGAAAACACTGCCCACCGCCGAAAACACTACCTACTGCAGAAAGCCCTACCCACCGCAGAAAACACTGCCCACCGCCGAAAACACTGCCCACTGCCGAAAACACTGCCCACCGCCAAAAACACTGCCCACCGCCGAAAACACTACCAACCGCTGTAAAACTGCCCCCTGCAGAAAACACTGCCCACCGCCGAAAACACTACCCACCGCAGAAAACACTACCCACCGCTGTAAAACTGCCCCCTGCAGAAAACACTGCCCACCGCCGAAAACACTACCTACCGCAGAAAACACTACCCACCACAGAAAACACTACCTACCGCAGAAAACACTGCCCACCGCAGAAAACACTACCTACCGCCGAAAACACTGCCCACCGCCGAAAACACTGCCCACCGCCGAAAACACTGCCCACCGCCAAAAACACTGCCCACCGCCGAAAACGCTGCCCACCGCAGAAAACACTGCCCACCGCCAAAAACACTGCCCACCACCGAAAACACTACCAACCGCTGTAAAACTGCCCCCTGCAGAAAACACTGCCCACCGCCGAAAACACAACCCACCACAGAAAACACTGGCCACCGCAGAAAACACTGCCCACCGCCGAAAACACTACCCACCGCAGAAAACACTGCCCACCGCCGAAAACACTGCCCACCGCCGAAAACACAACCCACCACAGAAAACACTACCTACCGCAGAAAACACTGCCCACCGCAGAAAACACTACCTACCGCAGAAAACACTACCAACCGCCGAAAACACTGCCCACTGCAGAAAACACTACCTACCGCAGAAAACACTACCAACCGCCGAAAACACTGCCCACCGCAGAAAACACTACCTACCGCAGAAAGCACTACCCACCGCAGAAAACACTGCCCACCGCAGAAAACACTGCCCACCGCAGAAAACACTGCCCACCGCCGAAAACACTACCAACCGCAGAAAACACTGCCCACCGCCGAAAACACTACCCACCGCAGAAAACACTGCCCACCGCAGAAAACACTACCTACCGCAGAAAACACTGCCCACCGCCGAAAACACTTCCCACCGCAGAAAACACTACCTACCGCAGAAAACACTACCTACCGCCGAACACACTGCCCACCGCCGAAAACACTGCCCACCGCCGAAAACACTGCCCACCGCCGAAAACACTACCTACCGCAGAAAACACTGCCCACCGCCGAAAACACTGCCCACCACCGAAAACACTGCCCACCGCAGAAAACACTACCCACCGCAGAAAACACTACCAACCGCTGTAAAACTGCCCCCTGCAGAAAACACTACCCACCGCAGAAAACACTGCCCACCGCCGAAAACACAACCCACCACAGAAAACACTGGCCACCGCAGAAAACACTACCTACCGCAGAAAACACTGCCCACCACAGAAAACACTGCCCACCGCAGAAAACACTGCCCACCGCAGAAAACACTGCCCACCGCAGAAAACACTACCTACCGCAGAAAACACTGCCCACCGCCAAAAACACTACCTACCGCAGAAAACACTGCCCACCGCAGAAAACACTACCCACCGCCGAAAACACTGCCCACCGCAGAAAACACTACCCACCGCAGAAAACACTACCTACCGCAGAAAACACTACCTACCGCAGAAAACACTGCCCGCTGCCGAAAACACTACCCACCGCAGAAAACACTACCCACCGCAGAAAACACTACCTACCGCAGAAAACACTGCCCCCTGCCGAAAACACTACCCACCGCAGAAATAACTACCCACCGCCGAAACACAACCCACCACAGAAAACACTACCTACCGCAGAAAACACTGCCCACCGCAGAAAACACTGCCCACCGCCGAAAACACTGCCCACCGCCGAAAACACTGCCCACCGCCGAAAACACTTCCCACCGCAGAAAACACTACCTACTGCAGAAAACACTACCTACCGCAGAAAACACTACCTACCGCCGAACACACTGCCCACCGCCGAAAACACTACCTACCGCAGAAAACACTGCCCACCGCAGAAAACACTGCCCACCTCCGAAAACGCTGCCCACCACCGAAAACACTGCCCACCGCAGAAAACACTGCCCACCGCCGAAAACACTGCCCACCGCAGAAAACACTACCAACCACTGTAAAACTGCCCCCTGCAGAAAACACTACCCACCGCAGAAAACACTGCCCACCGCCGAAAACACAACCCACCACAGAAAACACTGCCCACCGCCGAAAACACTACCTACCGCAGAAAACACTGCCCACCGCAGAAAACACTGCCTACCGCAGAAAACACTACCTACCGCAGAAAACACTACCTACCGCAGAAAACACTACCTACCGCAGAAAACACTACCTACCGCAGAAAACACTACCCACCGCAGAAAACACTGCCCACCGCCGAAAACACTACCTACCGCAGAAAACACTACCTACCGCTGTAAAACTGCCCCCTGCCGAAAACACTACCCACCGCCAGAAATAACTACCCACTGCCAAAAACACTACCTACCACAGAAAACACTACCTACCGCAGAAAGCACTGCCCACCGCAGAAAACACTGCCCACCGCCAGAAATAACTACCCACCCAACAAAAACACTACCTACCACAGAAAACACTACCTACCGCAGAAAGCACTACCTACCGCCGAAAACACTACCTACCGCAGAAAACACTACCTACCGCTGTAAAACTGCCCCCTGCAGAAAACACTGCCGAACCGCAGAAAACACTACTCACCGCCAGAAAACACTACCTACCGCAGAAAACACTGCCTACCGCAGAAAACACTGCCCACCGCAGAAAACACTACCCACCGCAGAAAACACTGCCCACCGCCGAAAACACTGCCCACCGCAGAAAACACAACCCACCACAGAAAACACTACCTACCGCAGAAAACACTGCCGAACCGCAGAAAACACTACCCACCGCAGAAAACACTGCCCACCGCCGAAAACACTGCCCACCGCCGAAAACACTGCCCACCGCCGAAAACACAACCCACCACAGAAAACACTACCTACCGCAGAAAACACTGCCGAACCGCAGAAAACACTACCTACCGCAGAAAACACTGCCCACCGCAGAAAACACTACCCACCGCAGAAAACACTGCCCACCGCAGAAAACACTACCCACCGCAGAAAACACTACCCACCGCAGAAAACACTACCCACCGCAGAAAACACTACCTACCGCAGAAAGCACTACCCACCGCAGAAAACACTACCCACCGCAGAAAACACTGCCCACCGCCGAAAACACTGCCCACCGCAGAAAACACTGCCCACCGCAGAAAACACTGCCCACCGCAGAAAACACTACCCACCGCAGAAAACACTACCTACCGCAGAAAACACTACCCACCGCAGAAAACACTGCCCACCGCCGAAAACACTACCCACCGCAGAAAACACTGGCAACCGCTGTAAAACTGCCCCCTGCAGAAAACACTACCCACCGCAGAAAACACTACCTACCGCAGAAAACACTACCCACCGCAGAAAATACTGCCCACCGCCGAAAACACAACCCACCACAGAAAACACTGCCCACCACAGAAAACACTGCCCACCGCAGAAAACACTGCCCACCGCCAAAAACACTGCCCACCGCCAAAAACACTGCCCACCGCCGAACACACTACCCACCGCAGAAAACACTACCTACCGCAGAAAACAGTACCCACCGCCGAAAACACAACCCACCACAGAAAACACTGCCCACCGCAGAAAACACTGCCCACCGCAGAAAACACTGCCCACCGCCGAAAACACAACCCACCACAGAAAACACTGCCCACCGCCGAAAACACAACCCACCACAGAAAACACTACCTACCGCAGAAAACACTACCTACCGCAGAAAACACTACCTACCACCGAACACACTGCCCACCGCCGAAAACACTACCTACCGCAGAAAACACTACTCACCGCAGAAAACACTGCCCACCGCCGAAAACACTGCCCACCGCCGAAAACACTGCCCACCGCCGAAAACACAACCCACCACAGAAAACACTGCCCACCGCAGAAAACACTGCCCACCGCCGAAAACACTGCCCACCGCCGAAAACACTGCCCACCGCAGAAAACACTGCCCACCGCCGAAAACACTACCTACCGCAGAAAACACTACCTACCGCAGAAAACACTACCCACCGCCGAAAACACTGCCCACCGCAGAAAACACTGCCTACCGCAGAAAACAATGCCCACCGCAGAAAGCACTACCTACCGCAGAAAACACTACCTACCGCCGAACACACTGCCCACCGCCGAAAACACTGCCCACCGCCGAAAACACTGCCCACCGCCGAAAACACTACCTACCGCAGAAAACACTGCCCACCGCCGAAAACGCTGCCCACCGCAGAAAACACTACCCACCGCAGAAAACACTGCCCACCGCCGAAAACACTGCCCACCGCCGAAAACACTACCTACCGCAGAAAACACTGCCCACCGCCGAAAACACTACCTACCGCAGAAAGCACTGCCAACCGCAGAAAACACTGCCCACCGCAGAAAACACTGCCCACCGCAGAAAACACTGCCCACCGCCGAAAAACACTACCCACCGCAGAAAACACTACCTACCGCAGAAAACACTGCCCACCGCAGAAAACACTACCCACCGCAGAAAACACTACCAACCGCTGTAAAACTGCCCCCTGCAGAAAACACTGCCCACCGCAGAAAACACTGCCCACCGCAGAAAACACTACCTACCGCAGAAAACACAACTCACCACAGAAAACACTACCCACCGCAGAAAACACTACCTACCGCAGAAAACACTACCCACCGCCGAACACACTGCCCACCGCCGAAAACACTGCCCACCGCCGAAAACACTGCCCACCGCCGAAAACGCTGCCCACCGCCGAAAACGCTGCCCACCGCAGAAAACACTACCTACTGCAGAAAGCACTACCCACCGCAGAAAACACTGCCCACCGCCGAAAACACTACCCACCGCAGAAAACACTGCCCACCGCCGAAAACACTGCCCACCGCCGAAAACACTGCCCACCGCCGAAAACACTGCCTACCGCAGAAAACACTGCCCACCGCAGAAAACACTACCTACCGCAGAAAACACTGCCAACCGCAGAAAACACTGCCTACCGCAGAAAACACTGCCCACCGCCGAAAACACTACCTACTGCAGAAAGCCCTACCCACCGCAGAAAACACTGCCCACCGCCGAAAACACTGCCCACTGCCGAAAACACTGCCCACCGCCAAAAACACTGCCCACCGCCGAAAACACTACCAACCGCTGTAAAACTGCCCCCTGCAGAAAACACTGCCCACCGCCGAAAACACTACCCACCGCAGAAAACACTACCCACCGCTGTAAAACTGCCCCCTGCAGAAAACACTGCCCACCACAGAAAACACTACCTACCGCAGAAAACACTGCCCACCGCAGAAAACACTACCTACCGCTGAAAACACTGCCCACCGCCGAAAACACTGCCCACCGCCGAAAACACTGCCCACCGCCAAAAACACTGCCCACCGCCGAAAACGCTGCCCACCGCAGAAAACACTGCCCACCGCCAAAAACACTGCCCACCGCCGAAAACACTACCAACCGCTGTAAAACTGCCCCCTGCAGAAAACACTGCCCACCGCCGAAAACACAACCCACCACAGAAAACACTGGCCACCGCAGAAAACACTGCCCACCGCCGAAAACACTACCCACCGCAGAAAACACTGCCCACCGCCGAAAACACTGCCCACCGCCGAAAACACAACCCACCACAGAAAACACTACCTACCGCAGAAAACACTGCCCACCGCAGAAAACACTACCTACCGCAGAAAACACTACCAACCGCCGAAAACACTGCCCACTGCAGAAAACACTACCTACCGCAGAAAACACTACCAACCGCCGAAAACACTGCCCACCGCAGAAAACACTACCTACCGCAGAAAGCACTACCCACCGCAGAAAACACTGCCCACCGCAGAAAACACTGCCCACCGCAGAAAACACTGCCCACCGCCGAAAACACTACCAACCGCAGAAAACACTGCCCACCGCCGAAAACACTACCCACCGCAGAAAACACTGCCCACCGCAGAAAACACTACCTACCGCAGAAAACACTGCCCACCGCCGAAAACACTTCCCACCGCAGAAAACACTACCTACCGCAGAAAACACTACCTACCGCCGAACACACTGCCCACCGCCGAAAACACTGCCCACCGCCGAAAACACTGCCCACCGCCGAAAACACTACCTACCGCAGAAAACACTGCCCACCGCAGAAAACACTGCCCACCGCCGAAAACGCTGCCCACCACCGAAAACACTGCCCACCGCAGAAAACACTACCCACCGCAGAAAACACTACCAACCGCTGTAAAACTGCCCCCTGCAGAAAACACTACCCACCGCAGAAAACACTGCCCACCGCCGAAAACACAACCCACCACAGAAAACACTGGCCACCGCAGAAAACACTACCTACCGCAGAAAACACTGCCCACCACAGAAAACACTGCCCACCGCAGAAAACACTGCCCACCGCAGAAAACACTGCCCACCGCAGAAAACACTACCTACCGCAGAAAACACTGCCCACCGCCAAAAACACTACCTACCGCAGAAAACACTGCCCACCGCAGAAAACACTACCCACCGCCGAAAACACTGCCCACCGCAGAAAACACTACCCACCGCAGAAAACACTACCTACCGCAGAAAACACTACCTACCGCAGAAAACACTACCTACCGCAGAAAACACTGCCCGCTGCCGAAAACACTACCCACCGCAGAAAACACTACCCACCGCAGAAAACACTACCTACCGCAGAAAACACTGCCCCCTGCCGAAAACACTACCCACCGCAGAAATAACTACCCACCGCCGAAACACAACCCACCACAGAAAACACTACCTACCGCAGAAAACACTGCCCACCGCAGAAAACACTGCCCACCGCCGAAAACACTGCCCACCGCCGAAAACACTGCCCACCGCCGAAAACACTTCCCACCGCAGAAAACACTACCTACTGCAGAAAACACTACCTACCGCAGAAAACACTACCTACCGCCGAACACACTGCCCACCGCCGAAAACACTGCCCACCGCCGAAAACACTGCCCACCGCCGAAAACACTACCTACCGCAGAAAACACTGCCCACCGCCGAAAACGCTGCCCACCGCCGAAAACGCTGCCCACCACCGAAAACACTGCCCACCGCAGAAAACACTACCCACCGCAGAAAACACTACCAACCGCTGTAAAACTGCCCCCTGCAGAAAACACTACCCACCGCAGAAAACACTGCCCACCGCCGAAAACACAACCCACCACAGAAAACACTGGCCACCGCAGAAAACACTACCTACCGCAGAAAACACTGCCCACCACAGAAAACACTGCCCACCGCAGAAAACACTGCCCACCGCAGAAAACACTACCTACCGCAGAAAACACTGCCCACCGCCAAAAACACTACCTACCGCAGAAAACACTGCCCACCGCAGAAAACACTACCCACCGCCGAAAACACTGCCCACCGCAGAAAACACTACCCACCGCAGAAAACACTACCTACCGCAGAAAACACTACCTACCGCAGAAAACACTACCTACCGCAGAAAACACTGCCCCCTGCCGAAAACACTACCCACCGCAGAAAACACTACCCACCGCAGAAAACACTACCTACCGCAGAAAACACTGCCCCCTGCCGAAAACACTACCCACCGCAGAAATAACTACCCACCGCCGAAACACAACCCACCACAGAAAACACTACCTACCGCAGAAAACACTGCCCACCGCAGAAAACACTGCCCACCGCCGAAAACACTGCCCACCGCCGAAAACACTGCCCACCGCCGAAAACACTTCCCACCGCAGAAAACACTACCTACTGCAGAAAACACTACCTACCGCAGAAAACACTACCTACCGCCGAACACACTGCCCACCGCCGAAAACACTGCCCACCGCCGAAAACACTGCCCACCGCCGAAAACACTGCCCACCGCCGAAAACACTACCTACCGCAGAAAACACTGCCCACCGCAGAAAACACTGCCCACCGCCGAAAACGCTGCCCACCACCGAAAACACTGCCCACCGCAGAAAACACTGCCCACCGCCGAAAACACTGCCCACCGCAGAAAACACTACCAACCACTGTAAAACTGCCCCCTGCAGAAAACACTACCCACCGCAGAAAACACTGCCCACCGCCGAAAACACAACCCACCACAGAAAACACTGCCCACCGCCGAAAACACTGCCCACCACAGAAAACACTACCTACCGCAGAAAACACTGGCCACCGCAGAAAACACTACCTACCGCAGAAAACACTGCCCACCGCAGAAAACACTACCTACCGCAGAAAACACTGCCCACCGCCAAAAACACTACCTACCGCAGAAAACACTGCCCACCGCAGAAAACACTGCCTACCGCAGAAAACACTACCTACCGCAGAAAACACTACCAACGCAGAAAACACTACCTACCGCAGAAAACACTACCCACCGCAGAAAACACTGCCCACCGCCGAAAACACTACCTACCGCAGAAAACACTACCTACCGCTGTAAAACTGCCCCCTGCCGAAAACACTGCCCACCGCCGAAAACACTACCCACCGCCAGAAATAACTACCCACTGCCAAAAACACTACCTACCACAGAAAACACTACCTACCGCAGAAAGCACTGCCCACCGCAGAAAACACTGCCCACCGCCAGAAATAACTACCCACCCAACAAAAACACTACCTACCACAGAAAACACTACCTACCGCAGAAAGCACTACCTACCGCCGAAAACACTACCTACCGCCGAAAACACTACCTACCGCAGAAAACACTACCTACCGCTGTAAAACTGCCCCCCTGCAGAAAACACTGCCGAACCGCAGAAAACACTACTCACCGCCAGAAAACACTACCTACCGCAGAAAACACTGCCTACCGCAGAAAACACTGCCCACCGCAGAAAACACTACCCACCGCAGAAGACACTGCCCACCGCAGAAAACACTACCCACCGCAGAAAACACTGCCCACCGCCGAAAACACTGCCCACCGCAGAAAACACAACCCACCACAGAAAACACTACCTACCGCAGAAAACACTGCCGAACCGCAGAAAACACTACCCATCGCAGAAAACACTGCCCACCGCCGAAAACACTGTCCACCGCCGAAAACACTGCCCACCGCCGAAAACACTGCCCACCACAGAAAACACTACCTACCGCAGAAAACACTGCCGAACCGCAGAAAACACTACCTACCGCAGAAAACACTGCCTACCGCAGAAAACACTACCCACCGCAGAAAACACTGCCCACCGCAGAAAACACTACCCACCGCAGAAAACACTGCCCACCGCAGAAAACACTACCCACCGCAGAAAACACTACCTACCGCAGAAAGCACTACCCACCGCAGAAAACACTACCCACCGCAGAAAACACTGCCCACCGCCGAAAACACTGCCCACCGCAGAAAACACTGCCCACCGCAGAAAACACTGCCCACCGCAGAAAACACTACCCACCGCAGAAAACACTACCTACCGCAGAAAACACTACCCACCGCAGAAAACACTGCCCACCGCAGAAAACACTGCCCACCGCAGAAAACACTACCTACCGCAGAAAACACTGTCCACCGCAGAAAACACTACCCACCGCAGAAAACACTACCTACTGCAGAAAACACTGCCCACCGCAGAAAACACTACCCACCGCAGAAAACACTACCCACCGCAGAAAACGCTACCTACCGCAGAAAACACTACCTTCCGCCGAAAACACTGCCCACCGCCGAAAACACTGCCCACCGCCGAAAACACTACCCACCGCAGAAAACACTACCCACCGCAGAAAACGCTGCCCACCGCAGAAAACACTACCTACCGCAGAAAGCACTACCTTCCGCCGAAAACACTGCCCACCGCCGAAAACACTGCCCACCGCCGAAAACACTACCCACCGCCGAAAACACTGGCAACCGCTGTAAAACTGCCCCCTGCAGAAAACACTGCCCACCGCCGAAAACACTACCCACCGCAGAAAACACTGCCCACCGCCGAAAACACTACCCACCGCAGAAAACACTGGCAACCGCTGTAAAACTGCCCCCTGCAGAAAACACTACCCACCGCAGAAAATACTGCCCACCGCCGAAAACACTGCCCACCGCCGAAAACACTGCCCACCGCAGAAAACACTACCCACCGCAGAAAATACTGCCCACCGCCGAAAACACAACCCACCACAGAAAACACTGCCCACCACAGAAAACACTACCCACCGCAGAAAACACTGCCCACCGCCAAAAACACTGCCCACCGCAGAAAACACTACCTACCGCAGAAAACAGTACCCACCACAGAAAACACAACCCACCACAGAAAACACTGCCCACCGCAGAAAACACTGCCCACCGCAGAAAACACTGCCCACCGCCGAAAACACAACCCACCACAGAAAACACTGCCCACCGCCGAAAACACAACCCACCACAGAAAACACTACCTACCGCAGAAAACACTACCTACCGCAGAAAACACTACCTACCGCCGAACACACTGCCCACCGCCGAAAACACTACCTACTGCAGAAAACACTACCCACCGCCGAAAACACTGCCCACCGCCGAAAACACTGCCCACCGCCGAAAACACTGCCCACCGCCGAAAACACTACCTACCGCAGAAAACACTACCTACCGCAGAAAACACTACCCACCGCCGAAAACACTACCCACCGCCGAAAACACTGCCCACCGCCGAAAACACTGCCCACCGCCGAAAACACTACCTACCGCAGAAAACACTACCTACCGCAGAAAACACTACCCACCGCCGAAAACACTGCCCACCGCAGAAAACACTGCCTACCGCAGAAAACACTGCCCACCGCAGAAAGCACTACCTACCGCAGAAAACACTACCTACCGCCGAACACACTGCCCACCGCCGAAAACACTACCCACCGCAGAAAACACTGCCCACCGCCGAAAACACTGCCCACCGCCGAAAACACTGCCCACCGCCGAAAACACTACCTACCGCAGAAAACACTGCCCACCGCAGAAAACACTACCCACCGCAGAAAACACTGCCCACCGCCGAAAACACTGCCCACCGCCGAAAACACTGCCCACCGCAGAAAACACTACCCACCGCAGAAAACACTACCCACCGCAGAAAACACTACCTTCCGCCGAAAACACTGCCCACCGCCGAAAACACTGCCCACCGCCGAAAACACTGCCCACCGCCAAAAACACTGCCCACCGCCGAAAACACTACCCACCGCAGAAAACACTACCCACCGCAGAAAACGCTGCCCACCGCAGAAAACACTACCTACCGCAGAAAGCACTACCATCCGCCGGAAACACTGCCCACCGCCGAAAACACTGCCCACCGCCGAAAACACTACCCACCGCCGAAAACACTGGCAACCGCTGTAAAACTGCCCCCTGCAGAAAACACTGCCCACCGCCGAAAACACTACCCACCGCAGAAAACACTGCCCACCGCCGAAAACACTACCCACCGCAGAAAACACTGGCAACCGCTGTAAAACTGCCCCCTGCAGAAAACACTACCCACCGCAGAAAATACTGCCCACCGCCGAAAACACAACCCACCACAGAAAACACTACCCACCACAGAAAACACTGCCCACCACAGAAAACACTACCCACCACAGAAAACACTACCCACCACAGAAAACACTGCCCACCGCAGAAAACACTACCTACCGCAGAAAACACTGCCCACCGCAGAAAACACTGCCCACCGCAGAAAACACTACCTACCGCAGAAAACACTGCCCACCGCAGAAAACACTGCCCACCGCAGAAAACACTGCCCACCGCCGAAAACACAACCCACCACAGAAAACACTGCCCACCGCCGAAAACACAACCCACCACAGAAAACACTACCTACCGCAGAAAACACTACCTACCGCAGAAAACACTACCTACCGCCGAACACACTGCCCACCGCGGAAAACACTACCTACCGCAGAAAACACTACTCATCGCAGAAAACACTGCCCACCGCCGAAAACACTGCCCACCGCCGAAAACACTGCCCACCGCCGAAAACACTGCCCACCGCCGAAAACACTGCCCACCGCCGAAAACACTGCCCACCGCCGAAAACACAACCCACCACAGAAAACACTACCCACCGCAGAAAACACTGCCCACCGCCGAAAACACTGCCCACCGCCGAAAACACTGCCCACCGCCGAAAACACTGCCCACCGCAGAAAACACTGCCCACCGCCGAAAACACTACCTACCGCAGAAAACACTACCTACCGCAGAAAACACTACCCACCGCCGAAAACACTGCCCACCGCAGAAAACACTGCCCACCGCCGAAAACACTGCCCACCGCAGAAAACACTACCTACCGCAGAAAACACTACCTACCGCCGAACACACTGCCCACCGCCGAAAACACTGCCCACCGCCGAAAACACTGCCCACCGCCGAAAACACTACCTACCGCAGAAAACACTGCCCACCGCCGAAAACGCTGCCCACCGCAGAAAACACTACCCACCGCAGAAAACACTGCCCACCGCCGAAAACACTGCCCACCGCCGAAAACACTACCTACCGCAGAAAACACTGCCCACCGCCGAAAACACTACCTACCGCAGAAAGCACTACCCACCGCAGAAAACACTGCCCACCGCAGAAAACACTGCCCACCGCCGAAAACACTACCAACCGCAGAAAACACTACCTACCGCAGAAAACACTGCCCACCGCAGGAAACACTACCCACCGCAGAAAACACTACCAACCGCTGTAAAACTGCCCCCTGCAGAAAACACTGCCCACCGCAGAAAACACTACCTACCGCAGAAAACACAACTCACCACAGAAAACACTACCTATCGCAGAAAACACTACCTACCGCAGAAAACACTACCCACCGCCGAACACACTGCCCACCGCCGAAAACACTGCCCACCGCCGAAAACACTGCCCACCGCCGAAAACGCTGCCCACCGCCGAAAACGCTGCCCACCGCAGAAAACACTACCTACTGCAGAAAGCACTACCCACCGCAGAAAACACTGCCCACCGCCGAAAACACTGCCCACCGCAGAAAACACTACCTACCGCAGAAAACACTACCTACCGCAGAAAACACTACCCACCGCAGAAAGCACTACCCACCGCAGAAAACACTGCCCACCGCAGAAAACACTGCCCACTGCCGAAAACACTGCCCACCGCCGAAAACACTACCTACCGCAGAAAACACTGCCCACCGCAGAAAACACTACCTACCGCAGAAAACACTGCCAACCGCAGAAAACACTGCCTACCGCAGAAAACACTGCCCACCGCCGAAAACACTACCTACTGCAGAAAGCCCTACCCACCGCAGATAACACTGCCCACCGCCGAAAACACTGCCCACTGCCGAAAACACTGCCCACCGCCAAAAACACTGCCCACCGCCGAAAACACTACCAACCGCTGTAAAACTGCCCCCTGCAGAAAACACTGCCCACCGCCGAAAACACTACCCACCGCAGAAAACACTACCCACCGCTGTAAAACTGCCCCCTGCAGAAAACACTGCCCACCGCCGAAAACACTACCTATCGCAGAAAACACTGCCCACCGCCGAAAACACTACCTACCGCAGAAAACACTACCCACCACAGAAAACACTACCTACCGCAGAAAACACTGCCCACCGCAGAAAACACTACCTACCGCCGAAAACACTGCCCACCGCCGAAAACACTGCCCACCGCCGAAAACACTGCCCACCGCCGAAAACGCTGCCCACCGCAGAAAACACTGCCCACCGCCAAAAACACTGCCCACCGCCGAAAACACTACCAACCGCTGTAAAACTGCCCCCTGCAGAAAACACTGCCCACCGCCGAAAACACAACCTACCACAGAAAACACTGGCCACCGCAGAAAACACTGCCCACCGCCGAAAACACTACCCACCGCAGAAAACACTGCCCACCGCCGAAAACACTGCCCACCGCCGAAAACACAACCCACCACAGAAAACACTACCTACCGCAGAAAACACTGCCCACCACAGAAAACACTGGCCACCGCAGAAAACACTGCCCACCGCCGAAAACACTACCCACCGCAGAAAACACTGCCCACCGCCGAAAACACTGCCCACCGCCGAAAACACAACCCACCACAGAAAACACTACCTACCGCAGAAAACACTGCCCACCGCAGAAAACACTACCTACCGCAGAAAACACTACCAACCGCCGAAAACACTGCCCACCGCAGAAAACACTACCTACCGCAGAAAGCACTACCCACCGCAGAAAACACTGCCCACCGCAGAAAACACTGCCCACCGCCGAAAACACTGCCCACCGCCGAAAACACTGCCCACCGCCGAAAACACTGCCCACCGCCGAAAACACTGCCCACCGCCGAAAACACAACCCACCACAGAAAACACTACCCACCGCAGAAAACACTGCCCACCGCCGAAAACACTGCCCACCGCCGAAAACACTGCCCACCGCCGAAAACACTGCCCACCGCAGAAAACACTGCCCACCGCCGAAAACACTACCTACCGCAGAAAACACTACCTACCGCAGAAAACACTACCCACCGCCGAAAACACTGCCCACCGCAGAAAACACTGCCCACCGCCGAAAACACTGCCCACCGCAGAAAACACTACCTACCGCAGAAAACACTACCTACCGCCGAACACACTGCCCACCGCCGAAAACACTGCCCACCGCCGAAAACACTGCCCACCGCCGAAAACACTACCTACCGCAGAAAACACTGCCCACCGCCGAAAACGCTGCCCACCGCAGAAAACACTACCCACCGCAGAAAACACTGCCCACCGCCGAAAACACTGCCCACCGCCGAAAACACTACCTACCGCAGAAAACACTGCCCACCGCCGAAAACACTACCTACCGCAGAAAGCACTACCCACCGCAGAAAACACTGCCCACCGCAGAAAACACTGCCCACCGCCGAAAACACTACCAACCGCAGAAAACACTACCTACCGCAGAAAACACTGCCCACCGCAGGAAACACTACCCACCGCAGAAAACACTACCAACCGCTGTAAAACTGCCCCCTGCAGAAAACACTGCCCACCGCAGAAAACACTACCTACCGCAGAAAACACAACTCACCACAGAAAACACTACCTATCGCAGAAAACACTACCTACCGCAGAAAACACTACCCACCGCCGAACACACTGCCCACCGCCGAAAACACTGCCCACCGCCGAAAACACTGCCCACCGCCGAAAACGCTGCCCACCGCCGAAAACGCTGCCCACCGCAGAAAACACTACCTACTGCAGAAAGCACTACCCACCGCAGAAAACACTGCCCACCGCCGAACACACTGCCCACCGCGGAAAACACTACCTACCGCAGAAAACACTACTCACCGCAGAAAACACTGCCCACCGCAGAAAACACTGCCCAACCGCAGAAAACACTGCCCACCGCCGAAAACACTGCCCACCGCAGAAAACACTGCCGATCCGCAGAAAACACTGCCCACCGCCGAAAACACTGCCCACCGCCGAAAACACAACCCACCACAGAAAACACTGCCCACCGCCGAAAACACTGCCGATCCGCAGAAAACACTGCCCACCGCAGAAAACACTGCCCACCGCAGAAAACACTGCCCACCGCAGAAAACACTACCCACCGCAGAAAACACTGCCCACCGCAGAAAACACTGCCCACCGCAGAAAACACTGCCCACCGCAGAAAACACTGCCCACCGCCGAAAACACAACCCACCACAGAAAACACTACCTACCGCAGAAAACACTACCTACCGCAGAAAACACTACCTACCGCCGAACACACTGCCCACCGCGGAAAACACTACCTACCGCAGAAAACACTACTCACCGCAGAAAACACTGCCCACCGCCGAAAACACTGCCCACCGCCGAAAACACTGCCCACCGCCGAAAACACTGCCCACCGCCGAAAACACTGCCCACCGCCGAAAACACTGCCCACCGCCGAAAACACAACCCACCACAGAAAACACTACCCACCGCAGAAAACACTGCCCACCGCCGAAAACACTGCCCACCGCCGAAAACACTGCCCACCGCCGAAAACACTGCCCACCGCAGAAAACACTGCCCACCGCCGAAAACACTACCTACCGCAGAAAACACTACCTACCGCAGAAAACACTACCCACCGCCGAAAACACTGCCCACCGCAGAAAACACTGCCCACCGCCGAAAACACTGCCCACCGCAGAAAACACTACCTACCGCAGAAAACACTACCTACCGCCGAACACACTGCCCACCGCCGAAAACACTGCCCACCGCCGAAAACACTGCCCACCGCCGAAAACACTACCTACCGCAGAAAACACTGCCCACCGCCGAAAACGCTGCCCACCGCAGAAAACACTACCCACCGCAGAAAACACTGCCCACCGCCGAAAACACTGCCCACCGCCGAAAACACTACCTACCGCAGAAAACACTGCCCACCGCCGAAAACACTACCTACCGCAGAAAGCACTACCCACCGCAGAAAACACTGCCCACCGCAGAAAACACTGCCCACCGCCGAAAACACTACCAACCGCAGAAAACACTACCTACCGCAGAAAACACTGCCCACCGCAGGAAACACTACCCACCGCAGAAAACACTACCAACCGCTGTAAAACTGCCCCCTGCAGAAAACACTGCCCACCGCAGAAAACACTACCTACCGCAGAAAACACAACTCACCACAGAAAACACTACCTATCGCAGAAAACACTACCTACCGCAGAAAACACTACCCACCGCCGAACACACTGCCCACCGCCGAAAACACTGCCCACCGCCGAAAACACTGCCCACCGCCGAAAACGCTGCCCACCGCCGAAAACGCTGCCCACCGCAGAAAACACTACCTACTGCAGAAAGCACTACCCACCGCAGAAAACACTGCCCACCGCCGAAAACACTAACCACCGCAGAAAACACTGCCCACTGCCGAAAACACTGCCCACCGCCGAAAACACTACCTACCGCAGAAAACACTGCCCACCGCAGAAAACACTACCTACCGCAGAAAACACTGCCAACCGCAGAAAACACTGCCTACCGCAGAAAACACTGCCCACCGCCGAAAACACTACCTACTGCAGAAAGCCCTACCCACCGCAGATAACACTGCCCACCGCCGAAAACACTGCCCACTGCCGAAAACACTGCCCACCGCCAAAAACACTGCCCACCGCCGAAAACACTACCAACCGCTGTAAAACTGCCCCCTGCAGAAAACACTGCCCACCGCCGAAAACACTACCCACCGCAGAAAACACTACCCACCGCTGTAAAACTGCCCCCTGCAGAAAACACTGCCCACCGCCGAAAACACTACCTATCGCAGAAAACACTGCCCACCGCCGAAAACACTACCTACCGCAGAAAACACTACCCACCACAGAAAACACTACCTACCGCAGAAAACACTGCCCACCGCAGAAAACACTACCTACCGCCGAAAACACTGCCCACCGCCGAAAACACTGCCCACCGCCGAAAACACTGCCCACCGCCGAAAACGCTGCCCACCGCAGAAAACACTGCCCACCGCCAAAAACACTGCCCACCGCCGAAAACACTACCAACCGCTGTAAAACTGCCCCCTGCAGAAAACACTGCCCACCGCCGAAAACACAACCCACCACAGAAAACACTGGCCACCGCAGAAAACACTGCCCACCGCCGAAAACACTACCCACCGCAGAAAACACTGCCCACCGCCGAAAACACTGCCCACCGCCGAAAACACAACCCACCACAGAAAACACTACCTACCGCAGAAAACACTGCCCACCGCAGAAAACACTACCTACCGCAGAAAACACTACCAACCGCCGAAAACACTGCCCACCGCAGAAAACACTACCTACCGCAGAAAGCACTACCCACCGCAGAAAACACTGCCCACCGCAGAAAACACTGCCCACCGCCGAAAACACTACCAACCGCAGAAAACACTGCCCACCGCCGAAAACACTACCCACCGCAGAAAACACTGCCCACCGCAGAAAACACTGCCCACCGCCGAAAACACTGCCCACCGCCGAAAACACTGCCCACCGCCGAAAACACTTCCCACCGCAGAAAACACTACCTACTGCAGAAAACACTACCTACCGCAGAAAACACTACCTACCGCCGAACACACTGCCCACCGCCGAAAACACTGCCCACCGCCGAAAACACTGCCCACCGCCGAAAACACTACCTACCGCAGAAAACACTGCCCACCGCCGAAAACGCTGCCCACCACCGAAAACACTGCCCACCGCAGAAAACACTACCCACCGCAGAAAACACTACCAACCGCTGTAAAACTGCCCCCTGCAGAAAACACTACCCACCGCAGAAAACACTGCCCACCGCCGAAAACACAACCCACCACAGAAAACACTGGCCACCGCAGAAAACACTACCTACCGCAGAAAACACTGCCCACCACAGAAAACACTGCCCACCGCAGAAAACACTGCCCACCGCAGAAAACACTGCCCACCGCAGAAAACACTACCTACCGCAGAAAACACTGCCCACCGCCAAAAACACTACCTACCGCAGAAAACACTGCCCACCGCCGAAAACACTGCCCACCGCAGAAAACACTACCCACCGCAGAAAACACTACCTACCGCAGAAAACACTACCTACCGCAGAAAACACTACCTACCGCAGAAAACACTGCCCCCTGCCGAAAACACTACCCACCGCAGAAAACACTACCCACCGCAGAAAACACTACCTACCGCAGAAAACACTGCCCCCTGCCGAAAACACTACCCACCGCAGAAATAACTACCCACCGCCGAAACACAACCCACCACAGAAAACACTACCTACCGCAGAAAACACTGCCCACCGCAGAAAACACTGCCCACCGCCGAAAACACTGCCCACCGCCGAAAACACTGCCCACCGCCGAAAACACTGCCCACCGCCGAAAACACTTCCCACCGCAGAAAACACTACCTACCGCAGAAAACACTACCTACCGCCGAAAACGCTGCCCACCGCAGAAAACACTACCCACCGCAGAAAACACTGGCCACCGCAGAAAACACTACCTACCGCAGAAAACACTGCCCACCACAGAAAACACTGCCCACCGCAGAAAACACTGCCCACCGCAGAAAACACTACCTACCGCAGAAAACACTGCCCACCGCCAAAAACACTACCTACCGCAGAAAACACTGCCCACCGCCGAAAACACTGCCCACCGCAGAAAACACTACCCACCGCAGAAAACACTACCTACCGCAGAAAACACTACCTACCGCAGAAAACACTACCTACCGCAGAAAACACTGCCCCCTGCCGAAAACACTACCCACCGCAGAAAACACTACCCACCGCAGAAAACACTACCTACCGCAGAAAACACTGCCCCCTGCCGAAAACACTACCCACCGCAGAAATAACTACCCACCGCCGAAACACAACCCACCACAGAAAACACTACCTACCGCAGAAAACACTGCCCACCGCAGAAAACACTGCCCACCGCCGAAAACACTGCCCACCGCCGAAAACACTGCCCACCGCCGAAAACACTGCCCACCGCCGAAAACACTTCCCACCGCAGAAAACACTACCTACTGCAGAAAACACTACCTACCGCAGAAAACACTACCTACCGCCGAACACACTGCCCACCGCCGAAAACACTGCCCACCGCCGAAAACACTGCCCACCGCCGAAAACACTGCCCACCGCCGAAAACACTACCTACCGCAGAAAACACTGCCCACCGCAGAAAACACTGCCCACCGCCGAAAACGCTGCCCACCACCGAAAACACTGCCCACCGCAGAAAACACTACCCACCGCAGAAAACACTACCAACCACTGTAAAACTGCCCCCTGCAGAAAACACTGCCCACCGCCGAAAACACAACCCACCACAGAAAACACTGCCCACCGCCGAAAACACTGCCCACCACAGAAAACACTACCTACCGCAGAAAACACTGCCCACCGCAGAAAACACTACCTACCGCAGAAAACACTGCCCACCGCCAAAAACACTACCTACCGCAGAAAACACTGCCCACCGCAGAAAACACTGCCTACCGCAGAAAACACTACCTACCGCAGAAAACACTACCTACCGCAGAAAACACTACCCACCGCAGAAAACGCTGCCCACCGCCGAAAACACTACCTACCGCAGAAAACACTACCTACCGCTGTAAAACTGCCCCCTGCCGAAAACACTACCCACCGCCAGAAATAACTACCCACTGCCAAAAACACTACCTACCACAGAAAACACTACCTACCGCAGAAAGCACTGCCCACCGCAGAAAACACTGCCCACCGCCAGAAATAACTACCCACCCAACAAAAACACTACCTACCACAGAAAACACTACCTACCGCAGAAAGCACTACCTACCGCCGAAAACACTACCTACCGCCGAAAACACTACCTACCGCAGAAAACACTACCTACCGCTGTAAAACTGCCCCCTGCAGAAAACACTGCCGAACCGCAGAAAACACTACTCACCGCCAGAAAACACTACCTACCGCAGAAAACACTGCCTACCGCAGAAAACACTGCCCACCGCAGAAAACACTACCCACCGCAGAAAACACTACCCACCGCAGAAAACACTGCCCACCGCCGAAAACACTGCCCACCGCAGAAAACACTGCCGATCCGCAGAAAACACTGCCCACCGCCGAAAACACTGCCCACCGCCGAAAACACAACCCACCACAGAAAACACTGCCCACCGCCGAAAACACTGCCGATCCGCAGAAAACACTGCCCACCGCAGAAAACACTGCCCACCGCAGAAAACACTGCCCACCGCAGAAAACACTACCCACCGCAGAAAACACTGCCCACCGCAGAAAACACTGCCCACCGCAGAAAACACTGCCCACCGCAGAAAACACTGCCCACCGCCGAAAACACAACCCACCACAGAAAACACTACCTACCGCAGAAAACACTACCTACCGCAGAAAACACTACCTACCGCCGAACACACTGCCCACCGCGGAAAACACTACCTACCGCAGAAAACACTACTCACCGCAGAAAACACTGCCCACCGCCGAAAACACTGCCCACCGCCGAAAACACTGCCCACCGCCGAAAACACTGCCCACCGCCGAAAACACTGCCCACCGCCGAAAACACTGCCCACCGCCGAAAACACAACCCACCACAGAAAACACTACCCACCGCAGAAAACACTGCCCACCGCCGAAAACACTGCCCACCGCCGAAAACACTGCCCACCGCCGAAAACACTGCCCACCGCAGAAAACACTGCCCACCGCCGAAAACACTACCTACCGCAGAAAACACTACCTACCGCAGAAAACACTACCCACCGCCGAAAACACTGCCCACCGCAGAAAACACTGCCCACCGCCGAAAACACTGCCCACCGCAGAAAACACTACCTACCGCAGAAAACACTACCTACCGCCGAACACACTGCCCACCGCCGAAAACACTGCCCACCGCCGAAAACACTGCCCACCGCCGAAAACACTACCTACCGCAGAAAACACTGCCCACCGCCGAAAACGCTGCCCACCGCAGAAAACACTACCCACCGCAGAAAACACTGCCCACCGCCGAAAACACTGCCCACCGCCGAAAACACTACCTACCGCAGAAAACACTGCCCACCGCCGAAAACACTACCTACCGCAGAAAGCACTACCCACCGCAGAAAACACTGCCCACCGCAGAAAACACTGCCCACCGCCGAAAACACTACCAACCGCAGAAAACACTACCTACCGCAGAAAACACTGCCCACCGCAGGAAACACTACCCACCGCAGAAAACACTACCAACCGCTGTAAAACTGCCCCCTGCAGAAAACACTGCCCACCGCAGAAAACACTACCTACCGCAGAAAACACAACTCACCACAGAAAACACTACCTATCGCAGAAAACACTACCTACCGCAGAAAACACTACCCACCGCCGAACACACTGCCCACCGCCGAAAACACTGCCCACCGCCGAAAACACTGCCCACCGCCGAAAACGCTGCCCACCGCCGAAAACGCTGCCCACCGCAGAAAACACTACCTACTGCAGAAAGCACTACCCACCGCAGAAAACACTGCCCACCGCCGAAAACACTAACCACCGCAGAAAACACTGCCCACTGCCGAAAACACTGCCCACCGCCGAAAACACTACCTACCGCAGAAAACACTGCCCACCGCAGAAAACACTACCTACCGCAGAAAACACTGCCAACCGCAGAAAACACTGCCTACCGCAGAAAACACTGCCCACCGCCGAAAACACTACCTACTGCAGAAAGCCCTACCCACCGCAGATAACACTGCCCACCGCCGAAAACACTGCCCACTGCCGAAAACACTGCCCACCGCCAAAAACACTGCCCACCGCCGAAAACACTACCAACCGCTGTAAAACTGCCCCCTGCAGAAAACACTGCCCACCGCCGAAAACACTACCCACCGCAGAAAACACTACCCACCGCTGTAAAACTGCCCCCTGCAGAAAACACTGCCCACCGCCGAAAACACTACCTATCGCAGAAAACACTGCCCACCGCCGAAAACACTACCTACCGCAGAAAACACTACCCACCACAGAAAACACTACCTACCGCAGAAAACACTGCCCACCGCAGAAAACACTACCTACCGCCGAAAACACTGCCCACCGCCGAAAACACTGCCCACCGCCGAAAACACTGCCCACCGCCGAAAACGCTGCCCACCGCAGAAAACACTGCCCACCGCCAAAAACACTGCCCACCGCCGAAAACACTACCAACCGCTGTAAAACTGCCCCCTGCAGAAAACACTGCCCACCGCCGAAAACACAACCCACCACAGAAAACACTGGCCACCGCAGAAAACACTGCCCACCGCCGAAAACACTACCCACCGCAGAAAACACTGCCCACCGCCGAAAACACTGCCCACCGCCGAAAACACAACCCACCACAGAAAACACTACCTACCGCAGAAAACACTGCCCACCGCAGAAAACACTACCTACCGCAGAAAACACTACCAACCGCCGAAAACACTGCCCACCGCAGAAAACACTACCTACCGCAGAAAGCACTACCCACCGCAGAAAACACTGCCCACCGCAGAAAACACTGCCCACCGCCGAAAACACTACCAACCGCAGAAAACACTGCCCACCGCCGAAAACACTACCCACCGCAGAAAACACTGCCCACCGCAGAAAACACTGCCCACCGCCGAAAACACTGCCCACCGCCGAAAACACTGCCCACCGCCGAAAACACTTCCCACCGCAGAAAACACTACCTACTGCAGAAAACACTACCTACCGCAGAAAACACTACCTACCGCCGAACACACTGCCCACCGCCGAAAACACTGCCCACCGCCGAAAACACTGCCCACCGCCGAAAACACTACCTACCGCAGAAAACACTGCCCACCGCCGAAAACGCTGCCCACCACCGAAAACACTGCCCACCGCAGAAAACACTACCCACCGCAGAAAACACTACCAACCGCTGTAAAACTGCCCCCTGCAGAAAACACTACCCACCGCAGAAAACACTGCCCACCGCCGAAAACACAACCCACCACAGAAAACACTGGCCACCGCAGAAAACACTACCTACCGCAGAAAACACTGCCCACCACAGAAAACACTGCCCACCGCAGAAAACACTGCCCACCGCAGAAAACACTGCCCACCGCAGAAAACACTACCTACCGCAGAAAACACTGCCCACCGCCAAAAACACTACCTACCGCAGAAAACACTGCCCACCGCCGAAAACACTGCCCACCGCAGAAAACACTACCCACCGCAGAAAACACTACCTACCGCAGAAAACACTACCTACCGCAGAAAACACTACCTACCGCAGAAAACACTGCCCCCTGCCGAAAACACTACCCACCGCAGAAAACACTACCCACCGCAGAAAACACTACCTACCGCAGAAAACACTGCCCCCTGCCGAAAACACTACCCACCGCAGAAATAACTACCCACCGCCGAAACACAACCCACCACAGAAAACACTACCTACCGCAGAAAACACTGCCCACCGCAGAAAACACTGCCCACCGCCGAAAACACTGCCCACCGCCGAAAACACTGCCCACCGCCGAAAACACTGCCCACCGCCGAAAACACTTCCCACCGCAGAAAACACTACCTACCGCAGAAAACACTACCTACCGCCGAAAACGCTGCCCACCGCAGAAAACACTACCCACCGCAGAAAACACTGGCCACCGCAGAAAACACTACCTACCGCAGAAAACACTGCCCACCACAGAAAACACTGCCCACCGCAGAAAACACTGCCCACCGCAGAAAACACTACCTACCGCAGAAAACACTGCCCACCGCCAAAAACACTACCTACCGCAGAAAACACTGCCCACCGCCGAAAACACTGCCCACCGCAGAAAACACTACCCACCGCAGAAAACACTACCTACCGCAGAAAACACTACCTACCGCAGAAAACACTACCTACCGCAGAAAACACTGCCCCCTGCCGAAAACACTACCCACCGCAGAAAACACTACCCACCGCAGAAAACACTACCTACCGCAGAAAACACTGCCCCCTGCCGAAAACACTACCCACCGCAGAAATAACTACCCACCGCCGAAACACAACCCACCACAGAAAACACTACCTACCGCAGAAAACACTGCCCACCGCAGAAAACACTGCCCACCGCAGAAAACACTGCCCACCGCCGAAAACACTGCCCACCGCCGAAAACACTGCCCACCGCCGAAAACACTTCCCACCGCAGAAAACACTACCTACTGCAGAAAACACTACCTACCGCAGAAAACACTACCTACCGCCGAACACACTGCCCACCGCCGAAAACACTGCCCACCGCCGAAAACACTGCCCACCGCCGAAAACACTGCCCACCGCCGAAAACACTACCTACCGCAGAAAACACTGCCCACCGCAGAAAACACTGCCCACCGCCGAAAACGCTGCCCACCACCGAAAACACTGCCCACCGCAGAAAACACTACCCACCGCAGAAAACACTACCAACCACTGTAAAACTGCCCCCTGCAGAAAACACTGCCCACCGCCGAAAACACAACCCACCACAGAAAACACTGCCCACCGCCGAAAACACTGCCCACCACAGAAAACACTACCTACCGCAGAAAACACTGGCCACCGCAGAAAACACTACCTACCGCAGAAAACACTGCCCACCGCAGAAAACACTACCTACCGCAGAAAACACTGCCCACCGCCAAAAACACTACCTACCGCAGAAAACACTGCCCACCGCAGAAAACACTGCCTACCGCAGAAAACACTACCTACCGCAGAAAACACTACCTACCGCAGAAAACACTACCTACCGCAGAAAACACTACCCACCGCAGAAAACGCTGCCCACCGCCGAAAACACTACCTACCGCAGAAAACACTACCTACCGCTGTAAAACTGCCCCCTGCCGAAAACACTACCCACCGCCAGAAATAACTACCCACTGCCAAAAACACTACCTACCACAGAAAACACTACCTACCGCAGAAAGCACTGCCCACCGCAGAAAACACTGCCCACCGCCAGAAATAACTACCCACCCAACAAAAACACTACCTACCACAGAAAACACTACCTACCGCAGAAAGCACTACCTACCGCCGAAAACACTACCTACCGCCGAAAACACTACCTACCGCAGAAAACACTACCTACCGCTGTAAAACTGCCCCCTGCAGAAAACACTGCCGAACCGCAGAAAACACTACTCACCGCCAGAAAACACTACCTACCGCAGAAAACACTGCCTACCGCAGAAAACACTGCCCACCGCAGAAAACACTACCCACCGCAGAAAACACTACCCACCGCAGAAAACACTGCCCACCGCCGAAAACACTGCCCACCGCAGAAAACACTGCCGATCCGCAGAAAACACTGCCCACCGCCGAAAACACTGCCCACCGCCGAAAACACAACCCACCACAGAAAACACTGCCCACCACAGAAAACACTGCCGATCCGCAGAAAACACTGCCCACCGCAGAAAACACTGCCCACCGCAGAAAACACTGCCCACCGCAGAAAACACTACCCACCGCAGAAAACACTGCCCACCGCAGAAAACACTGCCCACCGCAGAAAACACTGCCCACCGCCGAAAACACTGCCCACCGCCGAAAACACAACCCACCGCAGAAAACACTACCCACCGCAGAAAACACTGCCCACCGCAGAAAACACTACCCACCGCAGAAAACACTGCCCACCGCCGAAAACACTGCCGATCCGCAGAAAACACTGCCCACCGCAGAAAACACTGCCCACCGCAGAAAACACTGCCCACCGCAGAAAACACTGCCCACCGCCGAAAACACTGCCCACCGCCGAAAACACAACCCACCGCAGAAAACACTACCTACCGCCGAAAACACTGCCTACCGCAGAAAACACTACCCACCGCCGAAAACACTACCTACCGCCGAAAACACTGCCCACCGCCGAAAACACTGCCCACCGCAGAAAACACTGCCCACCGCAGAAAACGCTGCCCACCGCCGAAAACACTACCTACCGCAGAAAACACTACCTACCGCTGTAAAACTGCCCCCTGCCGAAAACACTACCCACCGCCAGAAATAACTACCCACTGCCAAAAACACTACCTACCACAGAAAACACTACCTACCGCAGAAAGCACTGCCCACCGCAGAAAACACTGCCCACCGCCAGAAATAACTACCCACCCAACAAAAACACTACCTACCACAGAAAACACTACCTACCGCAGAAAGCACTACCTACCGCCGAAAACACTACCTACCGCCGAAAACACTACCTACCGCAGAAAACACTACCTACCGCTGTAAAACTGCCCCCTGCAGAAAACACTGCCGAACCGCAGAAAACACTACTCACCGCCAGAAAACACTACCTACCGCAGAAAACACTGCCTACCGCAGAAAACACTGCCCACCGCAGAAAACACTACCCACCGCAGAAAACACTACCCACCGCAGAAAACACTGCCCACCGCCGAAAACACTGCCCACCGCAGAAAACACTGCCGATCCGCAGAAAACACTGCCCACCGCCGAAAACACTGCCCACCGCCGAAAACACAACCCACCACAGAAAACACTGCCCACCACAGAAAACACTGCCGATCCGCAGAAAACACTGCCCACCGCAGAAAACACTGCCCACCGCAGAAAACACTGCCCACCGCAGAAAACACTACCCACCGCAGAAAACACTGCCCACCGCAGAAAACACTGCCCACCGCAGAAAACACTGCCCACCGCCGAAAACACTGCCCACCGCCGAAAACACAACCCACCGCAGAAAACACTACCCACCGCAGAAAACACTGCCCACCGCAGAAAACACTACCCACCGCAGAAAACACTGCCCACCGCCGAAAACACTGCCGATCCGCAGAAAACACTGCCCACCGCAGAAAACACTGCCCACCGCAGAAAACACTGCCCACCGCAGAAAACACTGCCCACCGCCGAAAACACTGCCCACCGCCGAAAACACAACCCACCGCAGAAAACACTACCTACCGCAGAAAACACTGCCTACCGCAGAAAACACTGCCCACCGCAGAAAACACTGCCCACCGCAGAAAACACTGCCCACCGCCGAAAACACTGCCGATCCGCAGAAAACACTGCCCACCGCAGAAAACACTGCCCACCGCAGAAAACACTGCCCACCGCAGAAAACACTGCCCACCGCAGAAAACACTACCCACCGCAGAAAACACTGCCCACCACAGAAAACACTACCTACTGCAGAAAACACTGCCCACCGCAGAAAACACTGCCCACCGCCGAAAACACTGCCCACCGCCGAAAACACTGCCCACCGCCGAAAACACTGCCCACCGCCGAAAACACTACCCACCGCAGAAAACACTACCCACCGCAGAAAACACTGCCCACCGCCGAAAACACTGCCCACCGCCGAAAACACTGCCCACCGCAGTAACGTTGCACACCACTAATAACCCTACCCTCCACTGACAACACTAACCGCCACCGTAACGCACACAGAGGTGAATGGCCGTATAGACTGGAGGACATATAAGTCACTGATTGATCGGCAGGGATAGCGGTATTTTGCTCCCAGCTAGTAGAAGCTATGAATCAGGAGCGTCTGCCATCACTTTGTATGTGAGGTATAACAAGCCTCCCAGCTGGAAGCTTCTACATGGCAATCTTGTCTTTCTTATGGACTGATGGGCGCTGCGGTTACTCACGGTCATCTATCACTCAGACATTGGGAGGGGAATGTGGAAGCAATTATGTCCCTAATGAAATAAAGAGAATTTGGTTGTATTAATTGAGTCTCGCTGCTTGTTTAACACCAAGCTTCTCTGCATCGCTGTGCCTTGATGGTCACCATTCACAGGTCAGCCTCTGCGCCCAATGGGGCCCACCGTCTGACCCCCTATCGTAGGCACACACTAGGACCATCTCATCAGTACTGGAGGACAACCACACAGACATAGAAAGAGCACTGAGACCTTGGAGCTCTCTGGTATCTGAGGACGAAATGGACAGATGGCAAGAATGGAGACATGGACTTTGAGGCAACTAACGAGTTCTCTCCTCGGCAGCAGAGCAGCATGAACCAACAGCATGGGTTAATTTGCAACTGCGGATGGAAGATTTCTGAAGGTGGGGGCCAGATGAGAGAAGCAACGGCTTCCTTTTTTTGTTATCTGTTCTGACAATGCAATCCTAGTGCTGGGGAAATCAGAACCGCCAATTCATGGCCTGACAATCCCTCATAGCACGCTGCCACCCGAGCTGCATTTTTCCAAGCGAGTTTTGACAGCATGGTGTGAAACCTGATGGCCTATTGACAATTGTGGATAAGCTTTGTTCCAAGTGAAGAAGGACTGAAACAGCTGAGCAAGTATGGCCAGGTTCTTGAGAGGCTCTCCAAAAAACAGCTAGAGACACAGTTGAATCGTTATGTCCTCACAATGGTGACACCCAAGCTAGAGCCTTTTCTGAAAGTAAGGAAATCACGTAGGCCACTTTAGCTCTGTCAAAGTCAAAGAGGAGTCCCGGGTTCGGAGAATGAGTCAGCATGAAAGGAAGGAGCAGTAGACTCCGCTAAACCAACTAATGGCGCCACATACTTCATGTGAAATCGTTGGTCACATGGTTTTTTAGAAGGTATCCATCGGGGAGCCATTGAGAAATAATGCACAATGTGGTCTTGCAGCAGAATAATACTCGGCCGCACACTAGGGTGTCACAGCTATGCCTCCACAACCTTGCCACACTTTCATGGCCTGTCCCCTCACCAGATTTATTGCCAAAAGAACATGTATTGGACCATCTCTAATACCAACTTGCACAGCCTAACATTTTGCACGATCCAGAGGCTCAGTGACGGCAAATGTAGAGCAATATGTCATAGGCTACCATACAGAACCTGCATGCCTCCATACCCGCCCGTATCACATCTTGTATCCAAGCTAGAGGTAGCCCAACAGGGTACTAGTGCCTCCACACCCTTTCATATAATAGTTTGCATCCAAGCTTGAGGCAACCCAACAGAATTCTACATCCCCTTTCTACCCATATCATATCTTGTTTCTATATTAGAGGCAGCCAAAAAGAGTCCTAGAGCCTCCATGCCCACATCGTCTATCAAAGCTAGAGGCGGCTCAACAGCATATCAGTTCTTCATGCCCCCTGTATTACATCTTGTATCCAAGCTAGAGGCGGTACATCAGGATAATAGAGCCTCCATGTCCACCCATCACATCCTGTATGCAAGCTAGAGGTGTACAACAGGGTACAAGAGCCTCCATGCCCTCCTGTATCATATGTTGTATGAAAGCTAAAGGTGTCCCAAACTGGTACTTGCATTTCCATGCCCGTCTGAATTGCATCTTGTATCAAAGCTAGAGGTGACCCAACAGTGTTTCAGAGTGTCACAGCCTAACACGTCACTAGAGCCTGAATGCCAACAGTATCACTGTTAGGGTGCATTCAGACGACTGTATATCAGCCGGGTATTCACGCCGGCCGATATACGGCATCTTTCTCTGCAGGGGGGAGGAGGCTGGAAGAGCCGGGAGCAGCGCTCTGATCTCCCACCCCCTCTCTGCCTCCTCTCATTGCAATTAGTGCAGGGGGGTGGAGAGGAGGCAGAGAGGGGGCGGGAGCTCAGAGCACTGCTCCCGGCTCTTCCAGCCTCCTCCCCCCTGCAGAGAGAGACGCCGTATATCGTCCGGCGTGAATATGCGGTTGATACACGGTCGTCTGAATGCACCCTTAGGGTGCATTCAAAGGACAGTATATCGGCTCGGTTTTCACGCCAAGCTGATATTCCGTGTCCTCATTTGCAGGGGGAGGAAGCTGGAAGAGCCAGGAGCAGGAACTGAGTTTCCGCCCCCTCTCTGCCTCCTCTCCACCCCCTCTCCGCCCCTCTGCACTATTTGCTATGAAAGGAGGCACGACAGGGGTGGGGCTAAGTTCAGAGAATTAGCCCTGCCCCGCCTCTCCTAGTGCAGAGGGGCGGAGAGGAGGCAGAGGGGGCGGGAGCTCAGTTCCTGCTCCTGGCTCTTCCAGCCTCCCCCCCTGCAGAGAGAGACGACGTATATCGGCTGGGCGTGAAAACATTCGTCTGAATCCAGCCTTAGGTTGTGCTGCTGAGACCTGTAGTACTAGGGTTTCTAGCAGCACAAGCCCACAGGTGCAGTATGATTGTGCTGGCTGGGTGTGGTGATCTCCTACTAGCCAATCCCCCGGGTCTTTGCTTACATATAAACCCGGCTCCGGTCAGTGTCTGTTTGATGTCCAGAAATGAGCAGCCATGTTTCCTTGTCCGTTGCAGCTTGCTGTGAGTTTGTTGCTTCATGTATGTTTATTTGCTGTCAGTTTGTTCTGCTGAGGTTGTTTGCTATTTCTGTGCTAGGGTGGCCTCTGAGCCTCCATGCCCGCCCGTATCACATCTTCTATCATACTAGAGGTGGCCCAGCAGGGTACTAGAGCCTCCATGCCCGCCCATATCACATCTTCTATCAAAGCTAGAGGTGGCCCAGCAGGGTACTAGAGCCTCCATGCCCGCCCATATCACATCTTCTATCAAAGCTAGAGGTGGCCCAGCAGGGTACTAGAGCCTCCATGCCTGCCCGTATCACATCTTCTATCATACTAGAGGTGGCCCAGCAGGGTACTAGAGCCTCCATGCCTGCCCATATCACATCTTCTATCAAAGCTAGAGGTGGCCCAGCAGCGTACTTTAGCCTCCATGCCCGCCCGTATCACATCTTCTATCATACTAGAGGTGGCCCAGCAGGGTACTAGAGCCTCCATGCCCGCCCGTATCACATCTTCTATCAAAGCTAGAGGTGGCCCAGCAGCGTACTTTAGCCTCCATGCCCGCCCGTATCACATCTTCTATCATACTAGAGGTGGCCCAGCAGGGTACTAGAGCCTCCATGCCCGCCCGTATCACATCTTCTATCAAAGCTAGAGGTGGCCCAGCAGCGTACTTTAGCCTCCATGCCCGCCCGTATCACATCTTCTATCAAAGCTAGAGGTGGCCCAGCAGGGTACTAGAGCCTCCATGCCCACCCGTATCACATCTTCTATCAAAGCTAGAGGTGGCCCAGCAGGGTACTATAGCCTCCATGCCCATCTGAATCACATCATGTATCGCAGCTAGATGGGGCCCAACAAGGTACTAGAGCCTCTATGCTCACCCCATATCACATCATGTATCCAAGCTTGAGGCAGCCGAACCGGGTACTAGAGCCTCCGTGCCCTTCTATATAACATCTTTATCAAAGCAAGAGGTGGTCCAACATGTTACTAGAGCCTCCATACCTGCCTTTATCATACACTGTATCCAAGCTAGTGGTGGCCCAGGAGTGTACTAGAGCCTCAAAGCCCATGTGATGACCTCTTATGCCCTAGATAGATGCGGCCCAAAGGGGCTAGAGCCACTGTGCCTGCCAGTATAAAATCTTGTATGAAAGCCAGAGGAAGTCCAACAGGTTTCTACCGCCTCCACATCTTGTATTCCAGCTAGAGGCACCCCATAAGGCTACTAGAGCCACCATGCTTGTCTGCATCACATCGTAGGTGATATCTGAAAGCTCTCAAAAAGAGACTATGAAGAATTCTCTTTATATTTCGGAGTTTCAGCCTATTGTAGGGTGTATTGTTCCTCTACGGTTGTATCCACTAAACAGTCCCTAAACTGCTCCTACCTTACTTCAGTAGCATTCTGGGTTCTATCATTGCCCTGTTAAAGGAGTTGCCAAGGGCTTGAGAAATTTAGCTGCTTACTTCTAAGTGCAGCACCACTCTTGTCCATGGGTTGTGTGTGGTATTGCAGCTCAGCTCCTATTCACTTCAATGGAGCTGTAATGCCAGACACAACCTACAATTAGAAGAAATTAGTCATGTTTTACTGATTCTGGACAATCCCTTTAAGGTGTCTATACACATAAGAACATTTTGGTGAGACCAGCTGACTATGTATGTGAGGTTGGGCCAACTCTCCCCCAACAGATGACGACGGAGTAAAGTAGGATTGAGCATGCTGAGTATCAACATGGCTGGTCCTTTGTGCTTATGGAAATAAGCCGCTACCAACAGCTTCCGCCTCATTGAGAACACAGCTCAACCCCATGAGGCCTGCACATGTATGGGCAATCGGGAAAAATTGGTTTTATCGTTAGAGTCCTATAACCTCCTCCTACTTCTATAGAATGTATAGGGCTGTGTAGACGCGACTTATGAATCCTCTTGCCGTTGGTGATTCATGGAGGGATCTCACTATGCAGCCCCTTTAGCAAACTGTGCATATATCATAACAGTAGCAGATTCCGTGATTCCCATAGAACATGAATGGAGTGGCAGGTGGTGCCCCCGGTGGTTACAGGTGTTCTTACTGAACGTGTGATGAGACATCGGCACCTGAAGTGTAACTGTTTAATGTGCGGAATGGGCGATTCTAAGTACTTTTACAATGTTTTATTAGCCTATTCCATACCTTTTTCCTTGAAAACCCCTCTACTGCAATGCAGCTAGGAGATGTTGCTAGGGAAGTCCACCTTCATCTAGCTGCATAGCAGTAGTAGAGCGTGCAGCAGCCGTGGTAAGATCTTTGGCTGGGGAGACAGCGGGGTACAAGATGTTGGGGGTCACAATGGCTCTACTTTCTCCACCTGGTATATCCAAAATGCGGCCTGGCCAGGCTGCATGCAGGGGATAAAGTTAGTAACTGTGCTACCAACCATCGGTACTTATCTGTTCACGTGACGCCAGTGCCTCTTCTGAGTGATAAATCACTTGAGCTGAATAAGAGTCCACAGTCAGAGGTAGTTTCAAACCGGAGGCACACTGTTTTCTTTTACTCACAATTTCCAACTTTGATGTTCCAAGAACAAGATATTGCAAAGTCTTAGATACAACACACCTAGCACAATTTTCTTCTGCACAACCGCCGACACACTCGCAATTAGGAGTCACTCTTCCCCCGAAGTACAAACGTCATCAGCCCCAGTTATCTGATGGAAGAGCTCTTGGGAGAACGCTCCTGACATGGAGGGGAACATGCTATTTTTTCATCACTTGCTACGTTCAATAACTTGCTTCTCTAGTGAAATTTTGGGGAGTAGTTACTTACGCCAGACTTGTCCTCCGACCTGTATTAGCTGAGTCAGTCCAGTCCCTCGAACATGTAGCTAAACAGGGAGTGTGTGACCATATTCACCAACTCCTTCTACAGGATCCAACCTTTGAGCTCCAGTCCCCAGGGAAGATCCCATGGAAGATGACATAGGATCGGGGCTCTGCCCCGGCAGGAACATCAGAGCCTCCGCATTCTTCTCGCATGCCCTCCTTCACCGACTGCATTGCTACTTTCTCCACACACTACTAACTCCGCCCCCAACCTCTCTAAAGACCAATCATGCCACACAGAACAGGTTAGAGAGACACACACTGACACCACCAACATGAACACAAGACAACACAACTACACACACCAAGGCACAAAGACAATCCACCTGGGGTAGACAAACCCCAACTCCGGGCCACCACACGGGTGCTCCAGCTGTGCCTGCTCTGGTCTCTGTAGTGCAGGCCCAAACGTTCGAAGCAGAATGTCCATCAGCGGTCAGAGGGTACTGAGGATGGTCTGCGCCATCCGGCTGAAAAGTACCAGGCCAGTTTCATTTACAAGGGAACACCGTGTAGAGACCCTCGATCTCCAGTTTTGGGGGCCACACAGTGGGCACTCTCCGGGCTTCTTATGGTGGATTGCTAAGCGTTCATATCTGGCATCCTATAAGCCACCCTGGAGTTCAGAATGGTCGGATATTTGGACAGTTCTTGGCTTTGCCCTTTAGTGTCACCCATGAAGAATTCTTTCTTAATTAGTCCTTGTCACCAGGCGGGCGAGCCGTTTATTATTAGTGATGGAAAGGTCAGACGTCTCTCCGTGTATTGATATGAGAGGATGTGCCTCTGTCTATGCTGTCTCCTCTTCCTGTCTGTCTGCTACTAGGATTACATTTGCACTATTTTGCGTGTCCTTCATTGCCCCGAGACCCTGCAGTCACAACACAAGGGTCCGTGTCACCTTAGCTGGCAGGGGTCTAAAGGGCTCAGTCACCTTGCTGGCTGCAGCCGGGGTCACAAATTATATAAAATCCAACGATCCATGAGAGTAATACATGTCTCCTTTTATGTCTCTGCAATACACAGCAGATAAAAAGTATTTGCCCCCCCAGGACACTTTTTCAACCAGTTTTAATAGTTTTATGTAAATGGACTGATGGCAAATTCTGCCCCAGTAGGAGGGTCTGCCCATCAGGACCCCCTTGTCTACATGAATGCCATAGATGGGACCCCCTCCGTGTGTCATAGAATAGTAGATTTGGAAGGGTCCTCCAGGGTCATCGGCTGCAACCCCCTACTCAGTGCAGGATCACTAAATCATCCCAGACAGATGTCTGTCCAGCCTCTGAACACTTCTATTGAAGGAGAACTCCCCACCTCCTGTGGCAACCTGTTCCACTCATTGATCCCCCTCACTGTCTAATATCTAATCTGTGTCTCCTCCCTCTCAGTTTCATCCCATTGCTTCTAGTCTTTCCTTGTGCAGATGAGAATAGGGCTGATCCCTCTGCACTGTGACAGCCCTTCAGATATTTGTAGACCGCTATTAAGTCTCCTCTCAGCCTTCTCTGCTGCTAAACATTCCCAGATCCTTTACCCGTTCCTCATAGGACATGATTTGCAGACCGCTCACCATCTTGGTAACTCTTCTCTGAACTTGCTCCAGTTTGTCTATGTCTGTTATAAAGTGGGGTGCACAGAACTGGACCCAGTATTCTAGAT
The DNA here is from genome assembly GCF_035609145.1 of Eleutherodactylus coqui. Classification (NCBI taxonomy): domain Eukaryota; kingdom Metazoa; phylum Chordata; class Amphibia; order Anura; family Eleutherodactylidae; genus Eleutherodactylus; species Eleutherodactylus coqui. The sequence goes on from NC_089845.1 coordinate 176,778,067, forward strand.
GAGGTCTGACTAAGGAAGAGTAGAGGGGATAATGACCTCACGTGATCTAGACTCTGTCCTTCTCTTAATACATCCCAGAATTGTCTTTGCCTTTTTGGCTGCTGCATCACATTGTTGACTCATGTTCAGTCTATGATCTAGTAGTATACCCAAGTCTTTTTCACATGTGCTGCTGCTTAGCCCAACTCCTCCCATTCTGTATGTGCTTTCCTCATTTTTCTTGCCCATATGTAGGACTTTGCATTTCTTCTTGTTAAACACCATTCTGTTAGTCGCCGACCACTGTGCAAGCTTTGCTAGATGTCTTTAAATCCTTTCTCTCTTCCCTAGTGTTAGCTATCCCTCCTAGCTTTGTGTCGTTAGCAAATTTGATCAGTTTCCCATCAATTCCCTCCTCCAGATCATTTATAACAATGTTGACCACCACTGGGCCCAGGACAGAGCCTTGTGGTCCCCACTTGATACATTCTTCCACTTGGATGTGCAGCCATTTATGACCACTCTGAGTACGATCACTCAGCCAGTTCTGAATCCACGTAGTCAGTGCTAACAAGTTGTGGCTCTTCCTCTGGTGCACACAGACCATTCAACTGTAGGACCACTAAGGGGAAATGCCTAACGGGCCGTGGCCTCTGACAGCAACGTCAACTGTCTGCCATGGGTCTTAGAAGGCTCCTGTATTAAAAGGACCATTCCTCAACATACATCATGAGTAGCTGATTGGTAGGCTCGCCGGACCACTGTTGCAGTAGCATACACACAGATCTGCTATATCAGCGTGTCAAACACAGCTCTAGTACATGCACGCCACAAATACAGCTCTGCTAAAGGCACATCACACACAGCTCTGCTACAGGCGCGTCACACACACACAGCTCTGCTACATGCGCGTCACACACACACAGCTCTGCTACATGCGCGTCACACACAGCTGTGCTACAGGCGCGTCACACACACACACACACAGCTCTGCTACAGGCGCGTCACACACACACACACACAGCTCTGCTACAGGCGCGTCACACACACAGCTCTGCTACAGGCGCGTCACACATACACACACAGCTCTGCTACAGGCGCGTCACACACACGGCTCTGCTACAGGCGCGTCACACACACGGCTCTGCTACAGGCGCGTCACACACACACCAGCTCTGCTACAGGCGCGTCACACACACACCAGCTCTGCTACAGGCGCGTCACACACACAGCTCTGCTACAGGCGCGTCACACACACAGCTCTGCTACAGGCGCGTCACACACACAGCTCTGCTACAGGCGCGTCACACACACAGCTCTGCTACAGGCGCGTCACACACAGCTCTGCTACAGGCGCGTCACACACACAGCTCTGCTACAGGCGCGTCACACACACACACACACGAGCTCTGCTACAGGCACGTCACACACACACACACACACACCAGCTCTGCTACAGGCACGCCTCACACACACACACACACACACACACACACACCAGCTCTGCTACAGGCACGTCACACACACACACACACATAACAGCTCTGCTACAGGCACGTCACACACACACACACTCACACCAGCTCTGCTACAGGCGCGTCACACACACTCACACCAGCTCTGCTACAGGCGCGTCACACACACACACACACACCAGCTCTGCTACAGGCGCGTCACACACACCAGCTCTGCTACACGCGCGTCACACACACACACCAGCTCTGCTACACGCGCGTCACACACACACACCAGCTCTGCTACAGGCGCGTCACACACACACACAGCTCTGCTTTATGCGCGTCACACACACACAGAGCTCCGCTACAGGCGCGTCACACACACACAGAGCTCCGCTACAGGCGCGTCACACACAGAGCTCCGCTACAGGCGCGTCACACACAGAGCTCCGCTACAGGCGCGTCACACACAGAGCTCCGCTACAGGCGCGTCACACACAGAGCTCCGCTACAGGCGCGTCGCACACAGAGCTCCGCTACAGGCGCGTCGCACACAGAGCTCCGCTACAGGCGCGTCGCACACAGAGCTCCGCTACAGGCGCGTCGCACACAGAGCTCCGCTACAGGCGCGTCGCACACAGAGCTCCGCTACAGGCGCGTCGCACACAGAGCTCCGCTACAGGCGCGTCGCACACAGAGCTCCGCTACAGGCGCGTCACACACACAGCTATGCTACATGCGCGTCACACACACACACACAGCTGTGCTACAGGCGCATCACACACACACACCAGCTCTGCTACATGCGCGTCACACACACACAGAGCTCTGCTACAGGTGCGTCACACACACAGCTCTGCTACAGGCGCGTCACACACACACACACAGCTCTGCTACAGGCGCGTCACACACACACACACAGCTCTGCTACAGGCGCGTCACACACACACACACACAGCTCTGCTACAGGCGCGTCACACACACACACACACAGCTCTGCTACAGGCGCGTCACACACACACAAAACTCTGCTACATGCGCGTCACACACACACACAGCTCTGCTACATGCGCGTCACACACACAGCTCTACTACATGCGCGTCACACACACAGCTCTACTACATGCGCGTCACACACACACAGCTCTGCTACATGCGCGTCACACACACACAGCTCTGCTACATGCGCGTCACACACACACAGCTCTGCTACATGCGCGTCACACACACACACAGCTCTGCTACATGCGCGTCACACACACACACAGCTCTGCTACATGCGCGTCACACACACACACAGCTCTGCTACATGCGCGTCACACACACACACAGCTCTGCTACATGCGCGTCACACACACACACAGCTCTGCTACATGCGCGTCACACACACACACAGCTCTGCTACATGCGCGTCACACACACACACAGCTCTGCTACATGCGCGTCACACACACACACAGCTCTGCTACATGCGCGTCACACACACACAGCTCTGCTACATGCGCGTCACACACACACACAGCTCTGCTACATGCGCGTCACACACACACACAGCTCTGCTACAGGCGTGTCACACACACACAGCTCTGCTACAGGCGTGTCACACACACACAGCTCTGCTACAGGCGCTTCACACACACACACACACACAGCTCTGCTACAGGTGCGTCACACACACAGCTCTGCTACAGGCACGTCTCACACACGCACACGAGCTCTGCTACAGGCACGTCACACACGCACACGAGCTCTGCTACAGGCACGTCACACACGCACACGAGCTCTGCTACAGGCACGTCACACGCACACGAGCTCTGCTACAGGCACGTCACACACACGCACACGAGCTCTGCTACAGGCACGTCACACACACACACACACACGCTCTGCTACAGGCACGTCACACACCCACACACCAGCTCTGCTACAGGCACGTCACACACACACACACACACACACACCAGCTCTGCTACAGGCACGTCACACACACACACACACACACACACCAGCTCTGCTACAGGCACGTCACACACACACACACACACCAGCTCTGCTACAGGCACGTCACACACACACCAGCTCTGCTACCGACACATCACACACACACCAGCTCTGCTACAGGCACGTCACACACACACACACCAGCTCTGCTACAGGCACGTCACACACACACCAGCTCTGCTGCAGGCACGTCTCACACACACACACACACACACACACACCACCTCTGCTACAGGCACGTCTCACACACACACACACACCAGCTCTGCTACAGGCACGTCACACACACACACCAGCTCTGCTACAGGCATGTCACACACACACCAGCTCTGCTACAGGCACGTTACACACACACACACACCAGCTCTGCTACAGGCACGCCACACACACACATACACACACATTAGCTCTGCTACAGGCACGTCACACACACACCAGCTCTGCTACAGGCACGTCACACACACACACACACACACACACACACACCAGCTCTGCTACAGGCACGTCACACACACACACACACACACACACACACACACACACACACACAAGCTCTGCTACAGGCACGTCACACACACACACACCAGCTCTGCTACAGGCACGTCACTCACACACACACACCAGCTCTGCTACAGGCACGTCACACACACACCAGCTCTGCTACAGGCACGTCACACACACACCAGCTCTGCTACAGGCACGTCACACACACACACACACCAGCTCTGCTACAGGCACGTCACACACACACACACCAGCTCTGCTACAGGCACGTCACACACACACACACCAGCTCTGCTACAGGCACGTCACACACACACACACCAGCTCTGCTACAGGCACGTCACACACACACACACCAGCTCTGCTACAGGCACGTCACACACACACACACCAGCTCTGCTACAGGCACGTCACACACACACACACCAGCTCTGCTACAGGCACGTCACACACACACACACCAGCTCTGCTACAGGCACGTCACACACACACACACACCAGCTCTGCTACAGGCACGTCACACACACACACACACCAGCTCTGCTACTGGCACGTCACACACACACACACCAGCTCTGCTACTGGCACGTCACACACACACACACCAGCTCTGCTACAGGCACGTCACACACACACACACCAGCTCTGCTACAGGCACGTCACACACACACATCAGCTCTGCTACAGGCACGTCTCACACACACACACCAGCTCTGCTACAGGCACGTCACACACACACACACACCAGCTCTGCTACAGGCACGTCACACACACACACCAGCTCTGCTACAGGCACGTCACACACACACACACACACCAGCTCTGCTACAGGCACGTCACACACACACACACACCAGCTCTGCTACAGGCATGTCACACACACACACCAGCTCTGCTACAGGCACGTCACACACACACACACACACACACCAGCTCTGCTACAGGCACGTCACACACACACACCAGCTCTGCTACAGGCACGTCACACAAACACACCAGCTCTGCTACAGGCACGTCACACACACACCAGCTCTGCTACAGGCACGTCACACACACACACACACCAGCTCTGCTACAGGCACGTCTCACACACACACACACACACACACACACCAGCTCTGCTACAGGCACGTCACACACACACACACACACACACCAGCTCTGCTACAGGCACGTCACACACACACACACACACCAGCTCTGCTACAGGCACGTCACACACACACACACACACACACACACACACACACACACCAGCTCTGCTACAGGCACGTCACACACACACACACCAGCTCTGCTACAGGCACGTCACACACACACACACCAGCTCTGCTACAGGCACGTCACACACACACACACACACACACCAGCTCTGCTACAGGCACGTCACACACACACACACACACACACCAGCTCTGCTACAGGCACGTCACACACACACACACACACACACACACACACACCAGCTCTGCTACAGGCACGTCACACACACACACACACACACACCAGCTCTGCTACAGGCACGTCACTCACACACACACACACACACACCAGCTCTGCTACAGGCACGTCACTCACACACACACACACACACCAGCTCTGCTACAGGCACGTCACACACACACCAGCTCTGCTACAGGCACGTCACACACACACCAGCTCTGCTACAGGCACGTCACACACACACCAGCTCTGCTACCGGCACGTCACACACACACACACACACACACCAGCTCTGCTACCGGCACGTCACACACACACACACACACACCAGCTCTGCTACCGGCACGTCACACACGCACACACCAGCTCTGCTACCGGCACGTCACACACACACACACCAGCTCTGCTACAGGCACGTCACACACACACACACACACACACACCAGCTCTGCTACAGGCACGTCACACACACACACACCAGCTCTGCTACAGGCACGTCACACACACACACCAGCTCTGCTACAGGCACGTCTCACACACACACATACACACACACACACACACCAGCTCTGCTACAGGCACGTCACACACACACACACCAGCTCTGCTACAGGCACGTCACACACACACACACCAGCTCTGCTACAGGCACGTCACACACACACACACACACCAGCTCTGCTACAGGCACATCACACACACACACCAGCTCTGCTACAGGCACGTCACACACACACACACACACACACCACCTCTGCTACAGGCACGTCACTCACACACACACACACACACACACCAGCTCTGCTACAGGCACGTCACACACACACACACCAGCTCTGCTACAGGCACGTCACACACACACACACACCAGCTCTGCTACAGGCACGTCACACACACACACATACACACACACACACACACACACACACACACACACCAGCTCTGCTACAGGCACGTCACACACACACACCAGCTCTGCTACAGGCACGTCACACACACACCAGCTCTGCTACCGGCACGTCACACACACACACACACCAGCTCTGCTACCGGCACGTCACACACACACACACCAGCTCTGCTACAGGCACGTCACACACACACACACACACACACACACACACACACCAGCTCTGCTACAGGCACGTCACACACACACACACCAGCTCTGCTACAGGCACGTCACACACACACACCAGCTCTGCTACAGGCACGTCTCACACACACACATACACACACACACACACACACCAGCTCTGCTACAGGCACGTCACACACACACACACCAGCTCTGCTACAGGCACATCACACACACACACACACACCAGCTCTGCTACAGGCACGTCACACACACACACACACACCACCTCTGCTACAGGCACGTCACACACACACACACACACACACCAGCTCTGCTACAGGCACGTCACACACACACACACCAGCTCTGCTACAGGCACGTCTCACACACACACACACACACCAGCTCTGCTACAGGCACATCACAAACACACCAGCTCTGCTACAGGCACGACACGCACACACGCACACACACACACCAGCTCTGCTACAGGCACGACACACACACACGCACACACACACACCAGCTCTGCTACAGGCACGACACACACACACACACACCAGCTCTGCTACAGGCACGTCACACACACACACACCAGCTCTGCTACAGGCACGTCACACACACACACACACCAGCTCTGCTACAGGCACGTCACACACACACACACACCAGCTCTGCTACAGGCACGTCACACACACACACACCAGCTCAGCTACAGGCACGTCACACACACACACACACACCAGCTCTGCTACAGGCACGTCACACACACACACCAGCTCTGCTACAGGCACATCACACACACACACACACCAGCTCTGCTACAGGCACGTCACACACACACACACACACACACACCACCTCTGCTACAGGCACGTCACACACACACACACCAGCTCTGCTACAGGCACGTCACACACACACACACACACACACACACACACACACACACACACACACACACACCAGCTCTGCTACAGGCACATCACAAACACACCAGCTCTGCTACAGGCACGACACGCACACACGCACACACACACACCAGCTCTGCTACAGGCACGACACGCACACACGCACACACACACACCAGCTCTGCTACAGGCACGACACACACACACGCACACACACACACCAGCTCTGCTACAGGCACGACACACACACACACACACCAGCTCTGCTACAGGCACGACACACACACACACACCAGCTCTGCTACAGGCACGACACACACACACCTGCTCTGCTACAGGCACGACACACACACACCTGCTCTGCTACAGGCACGACACACACACACCTGCTCTGCTACAGGCACGACACACACACACCTGCTCTGCTACAGGCACGACACACACACACCTGCTCTGCTACAGGCACGACACACACACAACTGCTCTGCTACAGGCACGACACACACACACCTGCTCTGCTACAGGCACGGCACACACACACACACACCTGCTCTGCTACAGGCACGTCACACACACACACACCAGCTCTGCTACCGGCACGTCACACACACACACACCAGCTCTGCTACCGGCACGTCACACACACACACACACACCAGCTCTGCTACCGGCACGTCACACACACACACACCAGCTCTGCTACAGGCACGTCACACACACACACACACACACCAGCTCTGCTACAGGCACGTCACACACACACACACACCAGCTCTGCTACAGGCACGTCACACACACCAGCTCTGCTACAGGCACGTCACACACACACACATACACACACACACACACACACCAGCTCTGCTACAGGCACGTCACACACACACACACCAGCTCTGCTACAGGCACATCACACACACACACACACACCAGCTCTGCTACAGGCACGTCACACACACACACACACACACACCACCTCTGCTACAGGCACGTCACACACACACACACACACACACACACACACACCAGCTCTGCTACAGGCACGTCACACACACACACACCAGCTCTGCTACAGGCACGTCACACACACACACACACACACACACCAGCTCTGCTACAGGCACATCACAAACACACCAGCTCTGCTACAGGCACGACACGCACACACGCACACACACACACCAGCTCTGCTACAGGCACGACACACACACACACACCAGCTCTGCTACAGGCACGACACACACACACACAAGCTCTGCTACAGGCACGTCACACACACACACACCAGCTCTGCTACAGGCACGTCACACACACACACACACACACCAGCTCTGCTACAGGCACGTCACACACACACACACCAGCTCAGCTACAGGCACGTCACACACACACACACACACACACCAGCTCTGCTACAGGCACGTCACACACACACACCAGCTCTGCTACAGGCACATCACAGGCACGTCACACACACACACCAGCTCTGCTACAGGCACATCACACACACACACACACACCAGCTCTGCTACAGGCACGTCACACACACACACACACACCACCTCTGCTACAGGCACGTCACACACACACACACACACACACACCAGCTCTGCTACAGGCACGTCACACACACACACACCAGCTCTGCTACAGGCACGTCACACACACACACACACACACACACACCAGCTCTGCTACAGGCACATCACAAACACACCAGCTCTGCTACAGGCACGACACGCACACACGCACACACACACACCAGCTCTGCTACAGGCACGACACACACACACGCACACACACACACCAGCTCTGCTACAGGCACGACACACACACACACACACCAGCTCTGCTACAGGCACGACACACACACACACACCAGCTCTGCTACAGGCACGACACACACACACACCAGCTCTGCTACAGGCACGACACACACACACACCTGCTCTGCTACAGGCACGACACACACACACCTGCTCTGCTACAGGCACGACACACACACACCTGCTCTGCTACAGGCACGACACACACACACCTGCTCTGCTACAGGCACGACACACACACACCTGCTCTGCTACAGGCACGACACACACACACCTGCTCTGCTACAGGCACGACACACACACACCTGCTCTGCTACAGGCACGACACACACACACCTGCTCTGCTACAGGCACGACACACACACACCTGCTCTGCTACAGGCACGTCACACACACACACACCTGCTCTGCTACAGGCACGTCACACACACACACACCTGCTCTGCTACAGGCACGTCACACACACACCTGCTCTGCTACAGGCACGTCACACACACACCTGCTCTGCTACAGGCACGTCACACACACACCTGCTCTGCTACAGGCACGTCACACACACACCTGCTCTGCTACAGGCACGTCACACACACACACCTGCTCTGCTACAGGCACGTCACACACACACACCTGCTCTGCTACAGGCACGTCACACACACACACCTGCTCTGCTACAGGCACGTCACACACACACACCTGCTCTGCTACAGGCACGTCACACACACACACACCTGCTCTGCTACAGGCACGTCACACACACACCTGCTCTGCTACAGGCACGTCACAGACACACACCTGCTCTGCTACAGGCACGTCACACACACACACCTGCTCTGCTACAGGCACGTCACACACACACACCTGCTCTGCTACAGGCACGTCACACACACACACCTGCTCTGCTACAGGCACGTCACACACACACACCTGCTCTGCTACAGGCACGTCACACACACACACCTGCTCTGCTACAGGCACGTCACACACACACACCTGCTCTGCTACAGGCACGTCACACACACACACCTGCTCTGCTACAGGCACGTCACACACACACACCTGCTCTGCTACAGGCACGTCACACACACACACCTGCTCTGCTACAGGCACGTCACACACACACACCTGCTCTGCTACAGGCACGTCACACACACACACCTGCTCTGCTACAGGCACGTCACACACACACACCTGCTCTGCTACAGGCACGTCACACACACACACCTGCTCTGCTACAGGCACGTCACACACACACACCTGCTCTGCTACAGGCACGTCACACACACACACCTGCTCTGCTACAGGCACGTCACACAAACACACCTGCTCTGCTACAGGCACGTCACACACACACACCTGCTCTGCTACAGGCACGTCACACACACACACCTGCTCTGCTACAGGCACGTCACACACACACACCTGCTCTGCTACAGGCACGTCACACACACACACCTGCTCTGCTACAGGCACGTCACACACACACACCTGCTCTGCTACAGGCACGTCACACACACACACCTGCTCTGCTACAGGCACGTCACACACACACACCTGCTCTGCTACAGGCACGTCACACACACACACCTGCTCTGCTACAGGCACGTCACACACACACACCTGCTCTGCTACAGGCACGTGTCACACACACACACACCTGCTCTGCTACAGGCACGTGTCACACACACACACACACCTGCTCTGCTACAGGCACGTGTCACACACACACGCACCTGCTCTGCTACAGGCACGTCTCACACACACACGCACCTGCTCTGCTACAGGCACGTCTCACACACACACGCACCTGCTCTGCTACAGGCACGTCTCACACACACACGCACCAGCTCTGCTACTGGCACGTCTCACACACACACGCACCAGCTCTGCTACTGGCACGTCTCACACACACACGCACCAGCTCTGCTACTGGCACGTCTCACACACACACGCACCAGCTCTGCTACTGGCACGTCTCACACACACACGCACCAGCTCTGCTACTGGCACGTCTCACACACACACGCACCAGCTCTGCTACTGGCACGTCACACACAGCAGCTCTGCTACAGGCTCGTCACACACAGCAGCTCTGCTACAGGCTCGTCACACACACACATGACATATTCAATGCCCGTGCCAAATTTCAAGTTTCTGTGTGAGAAAATTACATTCCGTACGTAAAATTTGGACGCTAATACTTTTGCGCATAGAATTGAATAATCGAGTTGGGACCCATTAGCTTTTCCTATTTATGACATAATCAATGCGCCTGCCAAATTTCACGTTTCTATGACACCGGTAAGTGAGAGAATTAGATTCCGTACGTAAAATTTGGACACTAATTCTTTTCCGCATAGAATTGAATAATCGAGTTGGGACCCATTAGCTTTTCCTATTTATAACATATTCAATGCTCATACCAAATTTAAAGTTTCTACGACATCGGGAAGTTGGAGAACTTTTGGTGAGTGAGTCAGTGAGTGAGTGAGTCAGTGAGTGAGTGAGTGAGTGAGTCAGTGAGTGAGTGAGTCAGTGAGTGAGTGAGTGAGTGAGTCAGTGAGTGAGTGAGTCAGTGAGTCAGTCAGGGCTTTCATCTTTTTATATACACTACCGTTCAAAAGTTTGGGGTCGCATTGAAATGTCCTTATTTTTGAAGGAAAAGCACTGTACTTTTCAATGAAGATAACTTTAAACTAGTCCTAACTTTAAACAAATGCACTCTATACATTGCTAATGTGGTAAATGACTATTCTAGCTGCAAATGCCTGTTTTTTTGTGCAAAATCTACAAAGGTGAATAGAGGCCCATTTCCAGCAACTATCACTCCAGTGTTCTAATGGTACAATGTGTTTGCTCATTGGCTCAGAAGGCTAATTGATGATTAGAAAACCCTTGTGCAATCATGTTCACACATCTGAAAACAGTCTAGCTCGTTACAGAAGCTACAAAACTGACCTTCCTGTGAGCAGATTGAGTTTCTGGAGCATCACATTTGTGGGGTCAATTAAACGCTCAAAATGGCCAGAAAAAGAGAACTTTCATCTGAAACTCGACAGTCTATTCTTGTTCTTAGAAATGAAGGCTATTCCATGCGAGAAATTGCTAAGAAATTGAAGATTTCCTACAACGGTGTGTACTACTCCCTTCAGAGGACAGCACAAACAGGCTCTAACCAGAGTAGAAAAAGAAGTGGGAGGCCGCGTTGCACAACTAAGCAAGAAGATAAGCACATTAGAGTCTCTAGTTTGAGAAACAGACGCCTCACAGGTACCCAACTGGCATCTTCATTAAATAGTACCCGCAAAACACCAGTGTCAACATCTACAGTGAAGAGGCGGCTGCGGGATTTTGGGCTTCAGGGCAGAGTGGCAAAGAAAAAGCCATATCTGAGACTGGCCAATAAAAGATTAAGATGGGCAAAAGAACACAGACATTGGACAGAGGAAGACTGGAAAAAAGTGTTGTGGACGGATGAATCCAAGTTTGAGGTGTTTGGATCACAAAGAAGAACGTTTGTGAGACGCAGAACAAATGAAAAGATGCTGGAAGAATGCCTGACGCCATCTGTTAAGCATGGTGGAGGTAATGTGATGGTCTGGGGTTGCTTTGGTGCTGGTAAGGTGGGAGATTTGTACAGGGTAAAAGGGATTCTGAATAAGGAAGGCTATCACTCCATTTTGCAACGCCATGCCATACCCAGTGGACAGCGCTTGATTGGAACCAATTTCATCCTACAACAGGACAATGACCCTAAACACACCTCCAAATTGTGCAAGAACTATTTACAGCAGAAGCAGGCAGCTGGTATTCTATCGGTAATGGAGTGGCCAGCGCAGTCACCAGATCTGAACCCCATTGAGCTGTTGTGGGAGCAGCTTGACCGTATGGTACGCCAGAAGTGCCCATCCAACCAATCCAACTTGTGGGAGATGCTTCTAGAAGCGTGGGGTGCAATTTCACAAGCTTACCTCAACAAATTAACAGCTAGAATGTCAAAGGTGTGCAATGCTGGAATTGCTGCAAAAGGAGGATTCTTTGACGAAAGCAAAGTTTGATGTAAAAACAATGTTATTTCACATACAAATCATTATTTCTAACCTTGTCAATGTCTTGGCTCTATTGTCTATTCATTTCACAACGCATGGTGGTGAATAAGTGGGACTTTTCATGGAAAACACAAAATTGTTTGGGTGACCCCAAACTTTTGAACGGTTGTGTGTGTGTGTGTGTGTATAATATATATATATATATATATATATATATTAGTATTTATTAGATAATTCTAGTACCAGTGTTTCTGGTATCGCAATGCGACACAAATGGCTCTGCTATAGACACGTCAGACATAGCTCTGCTACATGCACGTCACACACACAGCTCTGCTACATGCACGTCGCACACACACAGCTCTGCTACATGCACGTCGCACACACAGCTCTGCTACATGCACGTCGCACACACACAGCTCTGCTACATGCACGTCGCACACACACAGCTCTGCTACATGCACGTCGCACACACACAGCTCTGCTACATGCACATTTGCCATTAACCCTGCATCCCTGAGGGAATCAACTACCGCCTGTACCTTTGTCAAGTGACTCTTCTAGTCCTCACTAAATATAATGTCATCCTGATAGGCGGAGGCATACAGACGGTGAGGTTTTAGTCGGATATCCATCATTCTTTGGAAAGTAGCCGGTGCCCCATGTAGCCCAAAAGGTAGGCAGATATACTGGAAGAGTCCCTCGGGAGTAGCAAAGGCAGTCTTTTCTTTGGCCTCGTCGGTAAGTGGTACCTGCCAATACCCTTTACTCAGGTCCAAGGTAGAGAAGAACCTAGCATGTCCCAGCCATTCTATCAGCTCATCTACTCGTGGCATCGAGATAGGAGTCAAACTTCGAGACTTCATTCAACTTCCTGAAGTCATTGCAAAACCTCAATGTGCCATTGGGCTTAGGAATCAGGACAGTGGGACAAGATTTTGACACTTCTTGACACTTCAATGACCCCAAGGTCCAACATCTTTTTTACTTCCTCTGATATAGCCTGTCTACGTGCTTCAGGAATTCTGTAGGCTTTCACCCGGACCCGTACGTGAGGTTCAGTGACTATGTCATGTTTGATCACAGACGTACGTCCCGGTAGTTCTGAAAACACATCCGTGGTTCGAAGCACAATTTCTTTTGTCTCCTGTTGTTGTACCCTAGACAGGGACCCTGAGATGCCCACTTCGGGATTTTTGTCCATGGACTTTACAAAAACCCGGCTGCTCGGCGCATTCACAGCTGCCAGAGACTCTTGTTCTTTCCAGGGTTTTAGCAAATTCACATGGTATACTTGCTCCGGCCTCCTCCTGCCAGGTTGGTACAATTTGTAATTGACTTCTCCTACCCACTCAAGAACCTCATAGGGCCCCTGCCATTTGGCCAAAAGCTTGCTCGCTAACAGAGACTAAAACTAACACCCTATCCCCCTGGCAAAAGTTCTGACTTTGGCCGACCTGTTATAGACCCGGATCTTTGCCACTTGTGCGTGTTCCAAGTGTTCCTTCACGATGGGCATGACCGCTGCCATTCCTGTCCGGCATCACTGATATATGTTCTACAACACTTTTGTCGGGGGTGTGTTCACTTTCTCAAGTTTCTTTGGCGAGGTCGAGGAGACCGCGTGGATGTCTACCATACAGCAGTTCAAATGGAGAAAAACCTGTGGAAGATTGGGGAACCTCACATATTGCGAACATCAAGGCTGGCAACAAACAATCCCAATCCTTCCCATCTTGGCTTACCACCCTTTTTAACATACTCTTCAAAGTTTTATTAAATCTTTCGATCAGGCTGTCAGTTTGCGGGTGATCTACTGAGGTACGCATTTGTTTAATCTTTAGAAGTTTGCACATCTCTCTCATTACTTTGGACATAAACGGAGTCCCCTGATCGGTAAGGATCTCTTTGGGAATACCAGTGCGGGAAAACCTCTGGAACAGCTCTCGGGCAATAAGCTTAGAGGAGGTGTTTCTCAGAGGAATTGCCTCTGGATACCACCTAGCATAGTCTAGAATGACTAGTATATACTGATGTTCCCTAGCAGACTTCACTACTGGACCGACTAAATCCATGGCAATCCCGTCAAACAGTACCTCTAACGGGTAACGGCACCAATGGACTCCTAAAATAAGACTTACGGGCAGTTAGTTGACATATAGGACACGAGGCGCAATACCACTTAACCTCCTCATGTACCCCTGGCCAATAGAACCTTTGCAACACTTGTTCGCGGGTTTTTTGACTCCCCAGATAACCTCCCAGCACATGTTTATGAGCCAGGTTGAGAACTACCCGACCATATGGTTGGGGTACCACCAGCTGTTCCAGTTCTTCCCCGCGCACTTTTTCCACTCTGTACAACATATCATTGTTAACAGCCATATAAGGGTAGGCCTCACTACCACCTGGAGTTTGAGGTACACCGTTTGTTTGTTTTTTACAGCCTCACAGGCCCTGATCAATGTTGGGTCTTTCAGCTGAGCCGACCCAAAATTTTCACGCGACACCTTAAGTTCCGGTATGGCAGGAACTTCTGCCGTGCTTTCAGTGTCACCAACGAGTACTGCTAGGGGACAATCGACATCGTCACTTGTGGTCACCCCTACTGCAGGCACGGCCGTGTCTGGGTCATACGGCTCAGGGCTCACCTCCTGAGACACATTATTAGCAACATTCTTATTGTCCACAGTCCTTTTTCTCCACATGGCGACAGTGGAAAGTCCCTTCCGATAATAGCCTCATGCATTAGGGACTTAACCACTCCTACCTCGTGGGTAGTTGTGTTGCAAGGGGTGGCTATTTCTACGGTAGCGGTGGGGTATTCCCGAGTGATCCCATGGATGCACAGTACACCCACTTTGCCTCCATCGTAACACGTTGAGTTAACCAACAAACCATGCACTAGTGTCACAAGGCTTCTGGAGTCCAGCAAAGCCTGTAGCAGAAAGTCCCCAATGTTCACCGGAGACATCTGCTATCTGCTGCTCATCCCCGGCCAGGTTTTCGGCAGCTAGCGGGGGGGTGTACAGGGAGACCCTCTGGGAGAAGCTACAGTCCATGGGCTCAGGGCCGAGGGGGCAGTATGTTGCAACGTGACCCCATTCGTGGCATCGCCAGCACTGTAGGCGTCCGAGGCCCCGCTCTTGCGTCCCCCGCTGTGGGCCAACCGCTGGCTCGCCCCCTGAGCCCCCTCCCTTCCTCTGAATAGGCCCACTGGGAGTAGAAATTGGCACAGTCTTACCAACACAACTGGAACCCTTAGCCTCTTTGTCGCGTCCCCGTCTGGTAGAGACTTGTAACAGTTCCTCCGTGGCACAGTACCTCTCGATCAGATTCACTAGTTGGTTGGTATCAGTCAGCCCAGCCTATCCCACCCAACACTGCACTGCAGGTGGCAAGGAACGGTGGAAGATATCGAAAATGATCCTCTCTACCATTTGAGCAGGAGTGCAGTTCTCTGGCTGAAGCCACTTGGAGACAAGGTGTATTAAGTCATGCATTTGGGACCGCGGTGGTAGGCTCTCCGAGTACCTCCAGGCATGTACCCGGCCTGCACGCACCTGTATGGTCACACCCAGTAAAGCCAGGATTTCAGCCTTCAGTTTGGCGTAGTTATGGGAGTCCAACTCACTTAGGTCGTAATAGGCTTTTTGGGGCTCTCCCAATAGAAAAGGGGCCAAAACATCTGCCCATTGGTCCGTGGGCAGCCCTTCTTGTTCCGCAATCCTCTCGAAGACGTTGAGGTAGGTTTCCACGTCATCTGCAGCAGCCATCTTCTGCAGCGAAGCTTGCACCATGGTCCTCGCAGTTGGTTGTCCTCCTTGGGCCCCCTGTGGGTGGGTGCTCTGACTTGCTATGACCGCAGGCCGTTGTATCACCACCGCCTCTCACAGTGTCGCAATTTGTTCCATTAGCAGGTGATTGGTCTCTTGCTGCACCTGCCTTGCCTCTGCCTGGGCGTTTTGTTGCTGTAGACTAACCTGCACCGGCTGTCGGACCAGGTCCTCCATGGCAGCAGTCATAAGTTGGGCACCAGCGGCTTTTACCCAGGACATACAGTGTTAGCCGCAGGTGTCAATTCTTTGCGTATGTCTCTTTAAGACTGCGTATTCCTTGCCCGCATCAGAAACACCATATGTGGGAGACAGCCCGGTAGAGTGCGGGTTTGCGGCAGTCAGAGATGGAGACAAGTATGTAAAGTCCAAGTGCAGGTGTGACCGGCGATTATTTCAGTCCAGAAAATCAAAACAAATCCAATCTTAGCTCCAGGCAAGAAAACGATAGTCCAGCATTAGGATAATAGGCGGTCCCTGCCTGTACAGGTCCCGTCCAGCATTAGGATAATAGGCAGTCCCCGCCTGTACAGGTCCCGTCCAGCATTATGATAATAGGCGGTCCCTGCCTGTACAGGTCCCGTCCAGCATTATGATAATAGGCAGTCCCTGCCTGTACATGTCCCATTCAGCATTAGGATAATAGGCAGTCCCTGCCTGTACAGGTCCCGTCCAGCATTATGATAATAGGCGGTCCCTGCCTGTACAGGTCCCGTCCAGCATTATGATAATAGGCGGTCCCTACCTGTACAGGTCCCGTTCAGTATTAGGATAATAGGCGGTCCCTGCCTGTACAGGTCCCATCCAGCATTAGGATAATAGGCAGTCCCTGCCTGTACAGGTCCCGTTCAGCATTAGGATAATAGGCGGTCCCTACCTGTACAGGTCCCGTTCAGTATTAGGATAATAGGCGGTCCCTGCCTGTACAGGTCCCATCCAGCATTAGGATAATAGGCAGTCCCCGCCTGTACAGGTCCAGTTCAGCATTAGGATAATAGGCAGTCCCTGCCTGTACAGGTCCCGTCCAGCATTAGGATAATAGGCAGTCCCTGCCTGTACAGGTCCCGTTCAGCATTATGATAATAGGCAGTCCGTGCCTCTGCAGGTCACGTTCGGCATTAGGATAATAGGCAGTCCCCGTCTGTACAGGTCCCGTTCAGCATTAGGATAATAGGCGGTCCCTACCTGTACAGGTCCCGTCCAGCATTAGGATAATAGGCAGTCCCCGCCTGTACATGTCCCATTCAGCATTAGGATAATATGCAGTCCCTGCCTGTACAGGTCCCGTTCAGTATTAGGATAATAGGCAGTCCCTGCCTGTACAGGTCCCGTTCAGCATTATGATAATAGGCAGTCCCTGCCTGTACAGGTCCCGTTCAGCATTATGATAATAGGCAGTCCCTGCCTGTACAGGTCCCGTTCAGCATTAGGATAATAGGCGGTCCCTACCTGTACAGGTCCCGTCCAGCATTAGGATAATAGGCAGTCCCCGCCTGTACATGTCCCATTCAGCATTAGGATAATATGCAGTCCCTGCCTGTACAGGTCCCGTTCAGTATTAGGATAATAGACAGTCCCCGCCTGTACAGGTCCCGTTCAGCATTATGATAATAGGCAGTCCCCGCCTGTACAGGTCCCGTTCAGCATTAGGATAATAGGCAGTCCCCGCCTGTACAGGTCCCGTTCAGCATTAGGATAATAGGCAGTCCCTGCCTGTACAGGTCCCGTTCAGTATTAGGATAATAGGCAGTCCCTGCCTGTACAGGTCACGTTCGGCATTAGGATAATAGGCAGTCCCCGCCTGTACAGGTCCCGTTCGGCATTAGGATAATAGGCAGTCCCCGCCTGTACAGGTCCCGTTCAGCATTAGGATAATAGGCAGTCCCCACCTGTACAGGTCCCGTTCAGCATTAGGATAATAGGCAGTCCCCGCCTGTACAGGTCCCGTTCAGCATTAGGATAATAGGCAGTCCCCGCCTGTACATGTCCCGTTCAGCATTAGGATAATAGGCAGTCCCTGCCTGTACAGGTCCCGTTCAGCATTAGGATAATAGGCAGTCCCCGCCTGTAGAGGTCCCGTTCAGCATTAGGATAATAGGCAGTCCCCGCCTGTACAGGTCCCGTTCAGCATTAGGATAATAGGCAGTCCCCGCCTGTACAGGTCCCGTCTAGCATTAGGATAATAGGCAGTCCCCGCCTGTACAGGTCCCGTCCAGCATTAGAATAATAGGCAGTTCCTGCCTGTACAGGTCCCGTCCAGCATTAGGATAATAGGCAGTCCCCGCCTGTACAGGTCCCATTCAGTATTGGGATAATAGGCAGTCCCCGCCTGTACAGGTCCCGTTCAGCATTATGATAATAGGCAGTCCCTGCCTGTACAGGTCCCGTTCAGTATTGGGATAATAGGCAGTCCCCGCCTGTACAGGTCCCGTTCAGTATTATGATAATAGGCAGTCCCTGCCTGTACAGGTCCCGTTCAGTATTATGATAATAGGCAGTCCCCGCCTGTACATGTCCCGTCCAGCATTATGATAATAGGCAGTCCCCGCCTGTACAGGTCCCGTCCAGCATTAGGATAATAGGCAGTCCCCACCTGTACAGGTCCCGTTCAGCATTATGATAATAGGCAGTCCCCGCCTGTACAGGTCCCGTTCAGCATTAGGATAATAGGCAGTCCCCGCCTGTAGAGGTCCCGTTCAGCATTAGGATAATAGGCAGTCCCCGCCTGTACAGGTCCCGTCCAGCATTAGGATAATAGGCAGTCCCCGCCTGTACAGGTCCCGTTTAGCATTAGGATAATAGGCAGTCCCCGCCTGTACAGGTCCCGTCCAGCATTAGGATAATAGGCAGTCCCTGCCTGTACAGGTCCCGTTCAGTATTATGATAATAGGCAGTCCCTGCCTGTACAGGTCCCGTTCAGTATTAGGATAATAGGCAGTCCCCGCCTGTACAGGTCCCGTCCAGCATTAGGATAATAGGCAGTCCCCGCCTGTACAGGTCCCGTTCAGCAGGTGCACCAAAGAGCAGGGCTTTTACCTCCAGCAGGTATCTCAGGCTGCCTGCCTCCAGCAGCCATCCAGTCTCCCCTGTGTCAGTGCACACTGCTATTTATATACACCTCTTCCTGGCCCAGCCTCAGGACCTGTGCTGATTGACCTTGTACATAACCTGAAGTGGAGGAAGTGGAATGGATGGCCCCACTACCAACCTGCCATCCAGGCCCAAAGACCTTTAAAGAAAAGACCTCCAGCAACTACTTGCTGGAGATTACATTGCACTCCTGGCTTTTCATGTCTCTAACAGCGGGACATGAACTTCCTCCAGCCCCACTAGGCATAATAACAGAACCTAGGGGCGACCATCCACTATCACGCCCCTCAGTAGCTCACAATATATATATATCTATCACACCTTTTAAGGGGGGGATGTTACGGGCAATGTGTGTGTATGTGTATATGTATATATTTATATAGGGATGATACTGACAATGAGTGTATATAATAGGTGTTCTACAATACATTACCTCTTCTCAAAAATAGCAGCAGTGAAAGCAACAGCTCGCCGCACAGAAACCACACGGCCGTGTCGGTGAAGAAATAAAGTTTTGGCTTTTGAAAAGTGGAGATCCATAAACGTCGTCATGTCCTTAAGGTCGTCAATAGACGTGTTACTAGTGGGTTAATGCCGGTGAAAGTCCCACAGGTGCGACTGCTGCACCTTTGGAGTTTAGTGTGGAAGGCCCTGAGGATGAGAAGCTTTGTAATCGTCAGTAGGTGTAACCACGTCCTCGCTGATAATCACCGGGTGTGCGCGGCGCCATAATAACACCATATGCTTCCCAGCTCTGGAAATATTGTGAAATACAATCTCTGCCCTCCCTGCTGCTCCTGGATATATCACTGCTGCTCCCAGTCATATCGCTGCTCCCAGTCATATCGCTGCCGCTGCTCCCAGTCATATCGCTGCTCCCAGTCATATCGCTGCTGCTGCTCCCAGTCATATCGCTGCCGCTGCTCCCAGTCATATCGCTGCTCCCAGTCATATCGCTGCTGCTGCTCCCAGTCATATCGCTGCTCCCAGTCATATCGCTGCTCCCAGTCATATCGCTGCTGCTGCTCCCAGTCATATCGCTGCTGCTGCTCCCAGTCATATCGCTGCCGCTGCTCCCAGTCATATCGCTGCTCCCAGTCATATCGCTGCTCCCAGTCATATCGCTGCTGCTGCTCCCAGTCATATCGCTGCCGCTGCTCCCAGTCATATCGCTGCTCCCAGTCATATCGCTGCTCCCAGTCATATCGCTGCTGCTGCTCCCAGTCATATCGCTGCTCCCAGTCATATCGCTGCTCCCAGTCATATCGCTGCTCCTGGATATATCACTGCTGCTCCCAGTCATATCGCTGCCGCTGCTCCCAGTCATATCGCTGCCGCTGCTCCCAGTCATATCGCTGCCGCTGCTCCCAGTCATATCGCTGCCGCTGCTCCCAGTCATATCGCTGCCGCTGCTCCCAGTCATATCGCTGCCGCTGCTCCCAGTCATATCGCTGCTCCCAGTCATATCGCTGCTGCTGCTCCCAGTCATATCGCTGCCGCTGCTCCCAGTCATATCGCTGCTCCCAGTCATATCGCTGCTCCCAGTCATATCGCTGCTCCCAGTCATATCGCTGCTCCCAGTCATATCGCTGCTGCTGCTCCCAGTCATATCGCTGCTCCCAGTCATATCGCTGCTGCTGCTCCCAGTCATATCGCTGCTCCCAGTCATATCGCTGCCGCTGCTCCCAGTCATATCGCTGCCGCTGCTCCCAGTCATATCGCTGCCGCTGCTCCCAGTCATATCGCTGCCGCTGCTCCCAGTCATATCGCTGCTCCCAGTCATATCGCTGCTCCCAGTCATACCGCTGCCGCTGCTCCCAGTCATATCGCTGCCGCTGCTCCCAGTCATACCGCTGCCGCTGCTCCCAGTCATACCGCTGCCGCTGCTCCCAGTCATATCGCTGCCGCTGCTCCCAGTCATATCGCTGCTCCCAGTCATATCGCTGCTCCCAGTCATATCGCTGCCGCTGCTCCCAGTCCTACCGCTGCCGCTGCTCCCAGTCCTACCGCTGCCGCTGCTCCCAGTCCTACCGCTGCCGCTGCTCCCAGTCCTACCGCTGCCGCTGCTCCCAGTCCTACCGCTGCCGCTGCTCCCAGTCATACCGCTGCCGCTGCTCCCAGTCATACCGCTGCCGCTGCTCCCGGATATATCACTGCTGCTCCCAGCTATATAACTGCTGCTGCTCCCGGATATATCACTGCTGCTCCCAGTCATATCGCTGCTCCCAGTCATATCGCTGCCGCTGCTCCCAGTCATATCGCTGCTGCTGCTCCCAGTCATATCGCTGCCGCTGCTCCCAGTCATATCGCTGCCGCTGCTCCCAGTCATATCGCTGCCGCTGCTCCCAGTCATATCGCTGCCGCTGCTCCCGGATATATCACTGCTGCTCCCAGCTATATAACTGCTGCTGCTCCCGGATATATCGCCGCTGCTCCCAGTCATATCGCTGCCGCTGCTCCCGGATATATCACTGCTGCTCCCAGCTATATAACTGCTGCTGCTCCCGGATATATCACCGCTGCTCCCAGTCATATCGCTGCCGCTGCTCCCAGTCATATCGCTGCCGCTGCTCCCAGTCATATCGCTGCCGCTGCTCCCAGTCATATCGCTGCCGCTGCTCCCAGTCATATCGCTGCCGCTGCTCCCAGTCATATCGCTGCCGCTGCTCCCAGTCATATCGCTGCCGCTCCTCCCAGTCATATCGCTCCTCCCAGTCATATCGCTGCTCCTCCCAGTCATATCGCTGCCGCTCCTCCCAGTCATATCGCTGCCGCTGCTCCCAGTCATATCGCTGCTGCTGCTCCCGGATATATCACTGCTGCTCCCAGTATGTTGAACGGATCACAGCACCCTCTTTACCTTATGGTGTATAAGGGAGGACCGTCCTCATAACCAGTGCGCGCTCAATTCAAGGTCCTGGATCCTGGACCTTCGTTTAAACAGCATAAAAATTTGAGAGAGCAGCACTCCAGGGATTTTCAATGAAATAAAAATCTTTATTGCCCCACAGAAACAACGTTTCAACTCTCTGCTGAGAGTCTTTGTCAAGTCCTAATACATACATGTGCAAGCCCACTTTAAATACCCCCCATAGCTCCACCTTCACCAATCACAATTACCTTTACACAATACATTTAAAAGCAAAGCATTCACATTGGGTGTATACAATTCCTACCCCTGGTGCAGAGTAATTAACAACGATGAAGGTAAGGGTCTCATGCTGGGCGTCTCGTCCTCAGTTGCCGGTCTGGTCGCAGTCCTTCCACGTCAGCGCTCCCGCCCGGGATCCCGCGAGATGACCACGGGACCTCCCACCGAGACGTCACAGACCTCTCCGGCTAGAGATCTCGCGAGACTACCGCGGGATTCCTCTATGTAATCACCCAGTCAACTATTTAGAATGAAACACATCCAACACGGAGCCTGCTGTGATCATCCCCTGCATTACTCCCATAGAATATGAAAGACACACATATTGTCGGCATAACGCTCTATGCGCATGCGCATACAATTAATTCATGATGTAAGTGCACATCGCTATTGGAGCCCGATCGC
The DNA here is from genome assembly GCF_035609145.1 of Eleutherodactylus coqui. Classification (NCBI taxonomy): domain Eukaryota; kingdom Metazoa; phylum Chordata; class Amphibia; order Anura; family Eleutherodactylidae; genus Eleutherodactylus; species Eleutherodactylus coqui. The sequence continues at coordinate 176,801,794 of NC_089845.1, forward strand.
ATCGCATATCCGGCTCCCCCTGCACATGCATAACCGCTGCTAAAGCCTATTAGTGGACATTACCACATGTCTCCAATCCAACGATGACCTAAATCCACTCTGACACGAGCGTATCGTAAATCTGACATGAATAATTAATATGATCAACTCCCCATATATATATATATATATATATCAGTGCAGCTATTACAACTATCGATCATTTCTAACAGCTGAAATAACACCTAAATAACCAATCTAAAAAAAGCATGACACCACACCATTATTCCAACTGCTCAATAATTTATTATATTTATTTAATCAAATGATCTTTTATGATGCACGGGATAGGTAGACTGTAACACCCAATGTGATCTGAAAGAAACAAACACATAACATAATTAGTGAAATGTTGTGATTAAAAATAAATATGTAAGCACTGCTGCTCCCAGTCATATCGCTGCTCCCAGTCATATCGCTGCTCCCAGTCATATCGCTGCTCCCAGTCATATCGCTGCTCCCAGTCATATCGCTGCCGCTGCTCCCAGTCATATCGCTGCCGCTGCTCCCAGTCATATCGCTGCCGCTGCTCCCAGTCATATCGCTGCTCCCAGTCATATCGCTGCTCCCAGTCATATCGCTGCCGCTGCTCCCAGTCATATCGCTGCCGCTGCTCCCAGTCATATCGCTGCCGCTGCTCCCAGTCATATCGCTGCTCCCAGTCATATCGCTGCCGCTGCTCCCAGTCATATCGCTGCCGCTGCTCCCAGTCATATCGCTGCCGCTGCTCCCAGTCATATCGCTGCCGCTGCTCCCAGTCATATCGCTGCCGCTGCTCCCAGTCATATCGCTGCCGCTGCTCCCGGATATATCACTGCTGCTCCCAGCTATATAACTGCTGTTGCTCCCGGATATATCACCGCTGCTCCCAGTCATATCGCTGCCGCTGCTCCCGGTCATATCGCTGATGGTCTCAGCTATATCACTGCTGCTGCTGCTGCTCTCGGCTATATCACTGCTGCTGCTGCTCTCAGCTATATCGCTGCTCCCCGTCATGTCGCTGCTGCTGCTGCTCCCCATCATGTCGCTGCTGCTCCCTGTCGCTGCTGCTGCTGCTCCCTTTGCTGCTGCTGCTCCCTTCGCTGCTGCTGCTGCTCCCTTTGCTGCTGCTGCTCCCTTCGCTGCTGCTGCTGCTCCCTTCGCTGCTGCTGCTGCTCCCTTCGCTGCTGCTGCTGCTCCCTTTGCTGCTGCTGCTGCTGCTCCCTTCGCTGCTGCTGCTGCTGCTCCCTTCGCTGCTGCTGCTGCTGCTCCCTTCGCTGCTGCTGCTGCTGCTCCCTTCGCTGCTGCTGCTGCTGCTCCCTTCGCTGCTGCTGCTGCTGCTCCCTTCGCTGCTGCTGCTGCTGCTCCCGTCGCTGCTGCTGCTCCCGTCGCTGCTGCTGCTGCTGCTGCTCCCGTCGCTGCTGCTGCTCCCGTCGCTGCTGCTGCTGCTGCTGCTCCCGTCGCTGCTGCTGCTGCTGCTGCTCCCGTCGCTGCTGCTGCTGCTGCTGCTCCCGTCGCTGCTGCTGCTGCTGCTCCCGTCGCTGCTGCTGCTCCCGTCGCCGCTGCTGCTCCTCCTGGTCATGTTGCCACTGCTGCTCCTCCCGGTCATGTCGCCGCCGCTGCTCATGTTGCCGCTGCTGCTCCCGGTCATGTCATCGCTACTTGCTGCTGCCGCCGCCGCTGCTCCCGGTCATGTCATCGCTGCTTGCTGCTGCCGCCGCCGCTCTCGGCTATGTCGCCTGATTTTTATACTGGGGTAGGTCTGTGAGCAGATTATTAAACAGCATGTATGCAAGTACTTGGATGAGAATGGAGTAATTAAGTCAAAGATACTATTGGATGCTTACAGGATGAAAATGGTGAATTCATTAAGAATGATGTTGAGAAGGACGGACTTTTAAATTCCTATTTTGCATCTGTTTTCTCTCAGAAAGTAGATGGAACATCAGCTGATCTTCCCTGTGCTGTTGGGGGAATAAAAGAATGCAAGCTATCTGTAAGCACAGAGATGGTGAGGGAACACTTAGCTAACTTACATGAATTGAACTCTCAAGGTCCAGATGAATTACATCCTAGGATACTAAAGGAAGCAGCGGAGGTAATTGCTGAACCACTCGCCATAATCTTTGGAAATTCCTGGAGAACAGGAGAAGTCCTAGAAGATTGGAGAAGGGCAAATTTTGTCCCCATCTTCAAAAAAGGGAAGAAGGTGGATCCAGGAAACTACAGGCCTGTGAGCCTGACTTCTATGTCAGGAAAGATCTTTGAACACATTATTAAACAGCATGTATGCAAGTACTTGGATGGAAATGGAGTAATTAACCAGAGCCAGCATGGGTTTGTAAGAAACAAGTCATGCCAGACTAATCTAATTTCCTTCTATGATAGTATTACGGACTGGGTTAATCAGGGAAATGCGGTGGATATAGTATAGCTTGGCTTTTTGTAAAGCATTTGACAAAGTATCTCATACTATACTTATTAAAAAAATGACCAAATCTGGGATTGATAAGGCAACTGTTAGGTAGATTCACAACTGGCTGAGTGATCGTACTCAAAGAGTGGTCATAAATGGCTGCTGTTGCATCCTACGGACGTGCAACCTCAATAACATAAATCAAAGGCACAACTGTGCAAAGGAAACATAACACTATGGGGAAAACTCTCCCTATAGTCCCCCAACCCGGGAGGGGGCCCTGCCTACTCGGTGGACCGATCGCTCTGACGTGTGAGCCCGCACGTGTGCCTGAGCCACTAACAAGTCCCTATCAGGGAGCCATAGCACAAAATAGAAGCGAAACAGAACCAAACAAAACAGAAGAACTTAGCTTGCATGGAGAGCTTCGCCAAGCTGCGTTTCTCCGTCGCTGTCCAAAATGCAACTGAAGGGATTGACCAGCACAGAAGATAGTGCTGGCCCTGTTTAAATAGGGGCCAGGCTACTCAGCACCAGATGCTGACTGACCTTCCTCCTGCAGCTACCACACCCCTCAGCTCCCGGAGAAGCAAGGGCACACCCAAAACTTGGTCTGGCCTGCAGGCAAGGTGCAGGCCTCAGCACAGCTGCAACAGTACCTCCCCTTCTAGAAGGGGCCCCAGGACCCCTAGGAGCAGGATGACCAGGGTTTGATCTGTGAAAATTTTTTACCAGACGATCTGCATGAACATCCGCTGCAGGAACCCATGACCTCTCTTCTGGGCCATAACCGCGCCAGTGCACCAGGTACTGCAGAGAATTCCTGACTCGACGGGAGTCCAGAATGCGACTTATTACAAACTGCACCTCCCCATCCACTAGCACCGGAGTCGGGGGTGGTGAGACATTCCCCGAATCGATGAATCTTTTGAGCAGAGATTTATGGAACACATTGTTAATCTTCATCGTGCTGGGAATTTCTAACGGGAAGGCCACCGCGTTAATCTTCACAATTATTTTAAATGGACCGATAAATCGAGGGCCCAGTTTAGCGGATGGTTGTTTGAGTTTTATATTTCTGGTAGACAACCACACCAAGTCTCCAACACAGAATCCCGCCCCCTCAGAGCGGTGCCTGTCTGCAACTCACTTGCTGCGCCGAACGGATTGCTGTAAATTTTTCTGGACCTCCGCCCACCCGGCCTCAATATCGGAACAAAACTCATTTGCTCCTGGTACCTCCGAAACCCTCTTGGAAAGGGGGCCAAAACATGGGTGAAATCCGTAGTTACAGAAGAACGGTGATGTCCCCGTAGCCTCCAGTGATCTATTGTTTAGAGCAAACTCAGCTAGTGGTAAGAACTTCGACCAGTCCTCCTGGTATTCTGAGACATAACAACGTAAATACTGCTCCAGGTTCTGATTACATCTCTCAGTTTGCCCATTGGTCTCAGGATGGTATGCCGAGGAAAACGAAAGCTGGACACCCAAACGAGAGCAGACTATTCGCCAAAAGCTGGAAACAAATTGTACGCCGCGATCGGAGACTATATTCTCTGGCAAACCATGTAGTCTAACGATGTGGCAAAGGAACAAACTCGCCAACGTCTTAGCATTAGGTAAACCAGGGAGTGCCACAAAATGGCACATTTTACTAAACCGGTCCACTACCACCCACACAACAGTGTTGCCATCGGAAGGTGGTAAATCCATAATGAAGTCCATGGACAAATGCATCCATGGTCTCATAGGAATAGGCAGCGGCAATAACATACCGGCTGGCCGACTGCGGGATGACTTGGTTCTGGCACACACCTCACATGACGAAACAAAACTGAGCGTATCCCGTCCTAATGACGGCCACCGATAGGTTCTCGAGAGTAACTTACGAGTATTATTAATCCCCGGATGCCCAGCCAACACCGAACTGTGAATCTCGGCCAGCACCTGTAATCTTAGAGGAACAGGAACAAAAAGCTTCCCAGCCGGAAGCTTTGACGGGGCCAAATTTTGTGCTTTACGGACTTGCTCCTCTAACTCCAACGACACTGCCGACACCACCACCCCTTCAGACAGGATAGGGGCAGGAGGTTCCTCAGAAACTACTGGAAGAAAACTTCTGGAAAGAGCATCGGCCTTCACATTCTTCCAGCCTGGACGATATGTAACTAAAAAATTGAAATGGGAAAAGAAAAGCGACCAGCGTGCCTGTCTGGAATTAAGTCTCTTGGCAGACTCCAGATATATGAGGTTTTTGTGATCCGTGAAAACCGTTACTTTGTGTCGTGCCCCCTCTAGAAAATGATGCCACTCCTCGAATGCCCATTTAATCGCCAGCAATTCCCTGTCCCCAATGTCATAATTTCACTCCGAAGACGAAAATTTATAGGAGAAGAATGCACACGGGTGGAGATCTTGCAATGTCTCCGTTCCCTGAGATAGAACTGCTCCAACCTCCACCTCTGAAGTGTCGACCTCAACAATAAAGGGCCTGGAAGAATCTGGATGCACCAGAACCGGAGCAGTAGCAAAACACTTCCTCAATCTCTGAAATGACTGCATTACTTCCGCCGACCATTTAGTAGGAAAGCACCCCTTCTTAGTCATATCAGTAAGATGTTTAACTATCACTGAAAAATTCCTAATGAATCTACAGTAATAGTTGGCGAACCCCAAGAACCTTTGTAAGGCCTTCACATTTTATGGTAGGACCCAATCCTGCACCGCTCGGACCTTCTCGGGATCCATCATGAACCCTTCATGGGTAAATATATGCCCCAAAAATGTGATCTCTTGTACAGCAAACACACACTTTTCTCTTTTGGCGAACAAACAATTCTCACACAAAGCTTGGAGGACCTGGCGAACATGAGAAACATGGGACTCAAAATCCGGAGAGAAGATCAAAATATCATCCAAGTATACTAGTACAAATCTGCCCACAAACTGAGAGAGAACCTCATTGATCAAGGACTGGAATATCGCAGGGGCATTAGTGAGACCAAAAGGCATCACCAGACTCTCAAAATGCCTCTCTGGGGTATTAAACGCAGTCTTCCACTCGTCCCCCTCCTTAATCCGGATTAAATTATATGCCCCGCGCAAGTCTAGTTTGGAAAACCAGTTGGAGCCATTCAACTGCGAGAACAGATCCGGAATAAGGGGGAGAGGGTATGGATTGCGTTTCGTGATTTTGTTCAATTCCCTAAAGTCAACACAGGGATGTAACCCGCCATCTTTTATCTTTACAAAAAAGAAACCCGCTGCTAGTGGGGAATTAGATGGCCGTATATGATTCCTTCTCAAGCTGTCCTGGATATACTCTTTGAGCGCCAGTCTCTCAGGGGCCGATATGTTGAACATGCGACTCTTGGGGTACTTGCAGTCAGGGAGAAGTTCAATTGCACAATCCCCCTGTCTGTGTGGTGGTAATTTGTCTGCCCCCTCTTGGGAAAACACATCAGAGAAGTCAGCTATAAATTCAGGCAACTCCTCTGCCTGAATGGAGGCTATATCAGCAGAAATGCAGCCAGACAGACAACCAGGGCTCCAGTTAACAATGTCCTCCTTCTTCCAGTCCACTACTGGGTTGTGTAAGCGCAGCCAGGGCAACCCCAAGACTACTTGCGTAGGGAGGGATTCCATGACATATAGGGTTATACATTCCGTGTGGAACAGCCCAATCCTTAAATGGACATTAGGTACACAAAAACTCAGATTTCTCTGAGATAGTGGAGCAGCATCAATGGCGGACACAGGGATGGGAAAATCCAAAGCACTCATCTCTAAGCCTAAACGTTTGACAGTCTCCTGATGTATTAAATTAATACTAGCGCCACAATCCAAAAAGACTCGTATGGGACTGTCAACACTGCCACAACGAATTTCAGCGGGAAGTACCAGCCTGGAAGAGGATACCCAAGCAATCTGATGGCCTAGAGGGACCTTCTCTCGAACCTTCAGGCCATCTAGTTTTTCTGACTGAGCATTACGACGTGGGCAAAACTGAGCCATATGACCTGTACGATTACAGACAAAGCATCGGCCATTAAACTGTACCGTCCTTCTCCTCCTAACCCTGCCAGCTAGAGACCCCAGCTGCATGGGCTCTTCCATACCTGTAGGTAGGAGTTCGGGATCCGTAGACAGTTCCTGATGCCTCTCCCTGATCCGTCTCCCAACTTTAATAGCCAGAGACATGGCCTCATCCAGACTGCGAGGTACTGGATGTCCTACCAGTACGTCCTTTATCTCATTGGACAGACCACAATGGAACTGGCTCTTTAAAGCAGGGTCATTCCACTGAGTTTCTGCTGCCCAACGTCGAAACTTAGCACAATAATCTTCAACAGTGGAATCTCTCTGTCGCAAACATCTGATATTTCCCTCAGCCACCGCTATCTTATCGGGGTCGTCATAAATAAGACCCAAAGCAGCAAAAAAGTTATCCACTGAGGTCAGAGCCTCAGACGTCGGGGATAATGAAAACGCCCATGCCTGTGGCGCCCCCTGCAGTCTGGACATTACAATGCCCACCCTCTGGACGTCCCCCCCCCGAAGAGCTAGGACGCAGTCTGAAATAGAGCTTACAGGCCTCTCGAAAGGATCCGAATTTCTGCCTATCACCAGAAAAATGGTCCGGTAGCTCAATTTTTCGTTCCTTGCTGGGAACCTGCAGCGCAAGTTGTCGCTGTTTTAATCTCGGCGACCTCCGCAGCCAGCGTGCTGAGCTGGTGCGACAAAACCTCAAGGGGATTCATGTTAGCAGCACAGAATCTCCCTGAGTAGGTAAGGGCTGGTCAATCTGTTTCGTCCTCCGGACGTGCAACCTCAATAACATAAATCAAAGGCACAACTGTGCAAAGCAAACATAAAACTATGGGGAATTCTCTCCCTATAGTCCCCTAACCCAGGAGGGGGCCCTGCCTACTCGGCGGACCGATCGCTCTGACAAGTGCGAGCCCGGGCCACTAACAAGTCCCTATCAGGGAGCCCTAGCACAGAAGAAAGGCAAAACAGAAAACCAAGCGAAACAGATAAGAACTTAACGTGCATGGAGAGCTTCCGCCAAGCTGTGTTGCGCCGTCGCTGTCCAAAATGCAACTGAAGTGATTGACCAGCACAGGAGATAGTGCTGGCCCTGTTTAAATAGGAGTCGGGCTACTCAGCACCAGGTGCTGACTGACCTTCCTCCTGCAGCTACCACACCCCTCAGCTCCTGGAGAAGCAAGGGCACACCCAAAACCTGGTCTGGCCTGCAGGCAAGGTGCAGGCCTCAGCACGGCTACAACAGCTGCACATCCAAGTGGGAGAATGTATCAAGTGGGGAACCACAAGGCTCTGTCCTAGGCCCAGTGTTGGTCAACATTGTTATAAATGATCCGGAGGAGGGAATTGATGGGAAACTGATCAAATTTGCTGACGACACTAGGGAAGAGAGAGAGGATTCAAAAAGATCTAGAAAAGCTTGCACAGTGGGCGACGACTAACAGACTGGTATTTAACAAGGAGAAATGCAAAGTCCTACATCTGGGCAAGAAAAATGAAGAAAGCGCATACAGAATGGGAGGAATTGGGCTAAGCAGCAGCACATGTGAAAAAGACTTTCAACAATGTGATGCAGCAGCCAAAAATGCAAACCCAATTCTGGGATGTATTAAGAGAAGCATAGAGTCTAGATCATGTGAGGTCATTATCCCCTCTACTCTTCCTTAGTCAGACCTCATCTGGAATACTGGGTCCAGTTCTGGGCACCCCACTTTAAAAAACACCGACAAACTGGAGCAAGTTCAGAGAAGAGTTACCAAGACGGTGAGCGGTCTACAAATCATGTCCTATGAGGAACGGGTAAAGGATCTGGGAATGTTTAGCAGAAGAGAAGGCTGAGAGACTTAATAGCGATCTACAAATATCTGAAGGGCTGTCACAGTGCAGGGGGATCAGCCCTATTCTCATCTGTACAAGGAAAGACTAGAAGGGATGAAACTGAAAGGGAGGAGCCACAGATTAGATATTAGACAGTGAGGGGGATCAATGAGTGAAACAGGCTGCCACGGGAGGTGGGGAGTTTTCCTTCAATGGAAGTGTTCAGAGGCCGGACAGACATCTGTCTGGGATGATTTAGTAAATCCTGCACTGAGCAGGGGGTTAGACCCGGATACCCTGGTGGTCCCTTCCAACTCTACCATTCTATGATTCTATGTTGTATCGCTGTTGTTGCTGCTGCTGCTCCCAGCTATATCACGACTGCCCCCGGCTATATCACTACTACTACTGCTGCTGCTGCTTTCAGTTATATCGCTGCTGTTGCTCCTAGTTATATTACTGCTCCTCCCGGTCATATCGCTGCTGCTCCTCCGCCCAGTTGTATCGCTGCTGCTCCTCCGCCCAGTTGTATCGCTGCTGCTCCTCCCCCAAGTTCTATCGCTGCCAATCCAATCAGCACTGGAATATCAAATCTTGGGACTATTTCTCTCAGCGGGGCCTTTGCAATCTCAGTGGCCTCCTCGATTCTGGTGAGATGCTTCCAACCATCCTGAGTAGATGCACACGAACACAAGTAGATACTTGTGTCCCTGTGAAGGGGGTTTTCTGTAAAGTCAACCATCATATTCTTAAGGGTTGTCTTGGGGGTTGTTGTGGGCACAGAGGACGCACCTTTCACTGGCATCCTCTGTAAGGCTAGTTAACTTGGGAATATAGAAGTGCGGCGATGGGGTATTTTCCAGGCCTGTCCTTATGTACTTGCTTCACAAAACTGGATGCCAGTAATTTAGGTATAAAAATTATTCCATCTGGAAACTTCTACCATCCTTCTGGGGTATAACTCCATTCTTCCTCCTGCTCACAACTACCCCTATGTACATGGAGGGTCGGGAGTCAGAGGATATGTTCACACCCACCCCATGTATGTGATTGCTCAGGAGTCAGAGGATATGTTCACATGTACCCTATGCACTTGGAGGGTCAGGAGTCAGAGGATATGTTCACACCTCCCACATGTATGTGAAGGGTCAGGAGTCAGAGGATATGTTCACACCTACCCCATATACGTGGAGGATTTGGGGTCAGAGGATATGTTTACAGCTACCCTTATGTACATGGAGGGGCAGGAGTCAGAGGATGTGTTCACACCTCCCACATGTATGTGAAGGGTCAGGAGTCAGAGGGTGTGTTCACACCTACCATTATGTACATGGAGGGTCGAGAGTCAGAGGTTGTGTTCACACCAACCCCATGTATGTGAAGGGTCAGGAGTCAGAGGTTGTGTTCACACCAACCCCATGTATGTGAAGGGTCAGGAGTCAGAGGGTGTGTTCACACCTCCCACATGTATGTGAAGGGTCAGGAGTCAGAGGGTGTGTTCACACCTACCATTATGTACATGGAGGGACAGGAGTCAGAGGGTGTGTTCACACCAACCCCATGTACATGAAGGGTCAGGAGTCAGAGGATATGTTCAAACCTACCCCATATACGTGGAGGATCAGGGGTCAGAGGATATGTTTACAGCTACCCTTATGTACATGGAGGGGCAGGAGTCAGATGTGTTCACACCCACTCTTATATACAAGGAGGATCAGGAGTCAGAGGATGTGTTCACACCTACCCCATGTATGTGGAGGGTCAGGAGTCGGAGGATGTGTTCACACCTACCCCATGTACGTGGAGGGTCAGGAGTCAGAGGATATGTTCACACCTACCCCATGTACATGATGGGTCAGGAGTCAGAGAATGTGTTCACACTTATTCCATGTAAGTGGAGGGTCAGGAGTCAGAGGATATGTTCACATCTACCCTATGAACTTGGAGGGTCAGGAGTCAAAGGATGTGTTCACACCTACCCTTATGTACATGGAGGGTCAGGAGTCAGAGGATGTGTTCACACCTACCCTTATGTACATGGAGGGTCAAGAGTCACAGGATATGTTCACACATACCCCATGTACATGATGGGCCAAGAGTCAGAGGATGTGTTCACACCTTCCTCTTTGTACATGGAGGGTCAAGAGTCATATGTGTTAACACATACCCCATGTACGTGGAGGGCCAGGAGTCAGAGGATATGTTCACACTTATTCCATGTAAGTGGAGGGTCAGGAGTCAGAGGATATGTTCACACCTACCGCACGTACATAAAGGGCCAAGTGTCAGCGGATGAGTTCACACCTTCCCCTATGTACATGGAGGGTCAGGAGTCAGAGGATATGTTCACACCTACCCCATGTATGTGGAGGGTCAGATCATGTGTTCACACTTATTCCATGTACATGGAGGGCCCGGAGTCAGAGGATGTGTTCACACCTACCCCATGTACATGATGGGTCAGGAGTCAGAGGATATGTTGTCACCTACCCCATGTACATGGAGGGGCAGGAGTCAGAGGATATGTTCACACCTACTCCATGTACTTGGACGGTCAGGAGTCAGAGGATGTGTTCACACCTACCCCATGTACGTTATGGGCCCGGAGTCACAGGATGTGTTCACACATACCCCATGTACTTGGAGGGTCAGGAGTCACAGGATGTGTTCACACCTACCCCATGTACTTGGAGGGTCAGGAGTCAGAGGATGTGTTCACACCTACCCCATGTACGTTATGGGCCCGGAGTCACAGGATGTGTTCACACCTACCCATGTACTTGGAGGGTCAGGAGTCAGAGGATGTGTTCACACCTACCCTTATGTACATGGAGGGTTAGGAGTCAGAGGATATGTTCACACCTACCCCATGTACGTGATGGGTCAGGAGTCGGAGAATATGTTCACATCTACCCTATGTATGTGAAGGATCAGGAGTCAGAGGATATGTTTACACCTACCCTTATGTACATGGAAGGGCAGGAGTCAGAGAATATGTTCACCCCTACCCCTGTACATGGAGGGCCAGGAGTCAGAGGATGTGTTCACACCTACCCCATGTACGTGCAGGGTCAGAAGATGTGTTCACACTTATTCCATGTACATGGAGGGTCAGGAGTCAGAGGATATGTTCACTTCTACCCCATGTATGTGAAGGATCAGGAGTCAAAGGATATATTCACCCCTACCCCATGTACATGGAGGGCCAGGAGTCAGAGGATGTGTTCACACCTACCCGATGCACGTGATGGGTCAGGAGTCAGAGGATATGTTCCCACCTACCCCATGTACGTGTAGGGTCAGGAGTCAGAGAATATGTTCACACTTATTCCATGTACATGGAGGGTCAGGAGTCAGAGGATATGTTCACTTCTACCCCATGTATGTGAAGGATCAGGAGTCAAAGGATATGTTCACCCCTACCCCATGTACATGGAGGGCCAGGAGTCAGAGGATGTGTTCACACCTACCCCATGTACGTGGAGGGTCAGGAGTCATAGGATGTGTTCACACCTACCCCATGCACGTGGAGGGTCAGGAGTCATAGAATGTGTTCACACCTACCCTTTTGACCCTCCATGTACATGAGTCAGAGGATATGTTCAAACCTACCACATGCGCATGGAAGATCAGGAGCCAGAGGATATGTTCACACCTACCTCATGTACATGTAGGGTCAGGAGTCAGAGGATATGTTCACACCTACCCTTATGTACATGAGGGGCAGGAGTCATAGAATGTGTTCACACCGACCCTTTTGACCCTCCATGTACATGAGTCAGAGGATATGTTCAAACCTACCCCATGTACATGAAGGGTCAGGAGTAAGAGGATATGTTCACACCTACCCCATGTACTTGGAGGGTCAGGAGTCAGAGGATATGTTCACACCTACTCTTATGTACATGGAGGGGCAGGAGGATATGTTCACACCTCCACCATGTATGTGAAGAGGCAGGAGTCAGAGGATGTGTTCACACCTACCCTTCTGACCCTCCATGTACATGAGTCAGAGGATGTGTTGACACCTACCCCATGTACGTGGAGGGTCAGGGGTCAGAGGATATGTTCTCACCTACCCCATGTACATGGAGGGCCAGGAGTCAGAGGATGTGTTAACAACTACCTAATTTACTTGGAGGGCCAGGAGTCAGAGGCTATGTTAACAACCACCCCATGTACTTGGAGGGTCAGGAGTGAGAGGATGTGTTCACACCTACACCATGTACGTGATGGGCCAGGAGTCAGAGGATATGTTCAATTCTACCCCATGTATGTGAAGGGTCAGGAGTCAGAGGATATGTTCACCCCTACCCAATGTACATGGAGGGCCAGGAGTCAGAGGATGTGTTCACACCTACCCCATGTACGTGGAGGGTCAGGAGTCAGAGGATATGTTCACACATACCCCATGTACATGGAGAATGTGGACTCGGGATATGTTCACACCTACCCCATGTATGTGAAGGGTCAGGAGTCAAAGAATATGTTCACAGCTACCCTTATGTAAATGGAGGGTCAGAGGATATGTTCACAACTACCCCATGTATGTGGAGGGCCAGAGGATGTGTTCACACTTAGTCCATGTACGTGGTGGATCAGCAGTCAGAGTATATGTTCACACCTACCCTTATGTACATGTAGGGGCAGGAGTCAGAGGATGTTTTTACAACTACCCTATGTACGTGGAGGGTCAGGAGATGTGTTCACACTTATTCCGTGTACATGGAGGGTCAGGAGTCAGAGGATATGTTCACACCTCCCCCATGTATGTGAAGGGTCAGGAGTCAGAGGATATGTTTACAGCTACCCCATGTACGTAGAGAGGCAGGTGTCAGATGTGTTCACAACTACCCCATGTATGTGGAGGGTCAGAAGTCAGAGGATGTTTTCACACCTACCCCATGTACGTGGAGGGTCAGGAATCATAGGATGTGTTCACACCTACCCCATGTACATGGAGGGTCAGGAATCAGAGGATGTGTTCACACGTACCCTTCATGTACATGAGTCAGAGAATATGTTCACACCTACCGCATGTACATGGAAGATTAGGAGTCAGAGGATATGTTCACACCTACCCCATGTACGTGGAGGGTCAGGAATCATAGGATGTGTTCACACCTACCCCATGTACGTGGAGGGTCAGGAATCATAGGATGTGTTCACACCTACCCCATGTACGTGGAGGGTCAGGAATCATAGGATGTGTTCACACCTACCCCATGTACATGGAGGGTCAGGAATCAGAGGATGTGTTCACACGTACCCTTCATGTACATGAGTCAGAGAATATGTTCACACCTACCGCATGTACATGGAAGATTAGGAGTCAGAGGATATGTTCACACCTACCCATGTACATGGAAGATCAGGAGTCAGAGGATATGTTCACACCTTCGTCATGTACATGGAGGGTCAGGAGTCAGAGGATATGTTCACACCTACCCCATGTACATGAAGGGTCAGAAGTCAGAGAATATGTTCATACCTACCCCATGTACGTGGAGGATCAGAGGATGTGTTCACCCTTCTTCCATGTACGTGGAAGATCAGGAGTGAGAGGATGTGTTCCCATCTACCCCATGTACATGGAGGGTCAGGAGTCAGAGGATGTGTTCACACCTACCCCATGTACATGGAGGGTCAGGAGTCAGAGGATGTGTTCCCATCTACCCCATGTACATGGAGGGTCAGGAGTCAGAGGATGTGTTCCCATCTACCCCATGTACTTGGAGGGTCAGGAGTAAGAGGATATGTTCACACCTACCCATGTACTTGGAGGGTCAGGAGTCAGAGGATATGTTCACAACTACCCATGTACTTGGAGGGTCAGGAGTCAGAGGATATGTTCACACCTACCCCATGTACATGGAGGGTCAGGAGTCAGAGGATGTGTTCACACCGACCCCATGTACATGGAGGGTCAGGAGTCAGAGGATGTGTTCCCATCTACCCCATTTACATGGAGGGTCAGGAGTCAGAGGATGTGTTCACACCGACCCCGGTGGCAAGCTATAATGCTCTTATCTGGGCGATTAGTTCTGCCGTTTGGAGGGACATTCCTTTGGGCAACGGTTTGGCTTCAATGATAGCTTTGAGCGTCGCCACTACTTAATCAGCACACCTTCCTCCATTTTGCACATAGCTGCTGCCATCCATTAAATATTCCACATCCAGGTTTTTGAAGCACTGATCCAATAGGCTGGGTCTGCTGGAGAAAACGTCATCCGTGGTTTCAACGCAGTCCTGTCCTGGAGAGCCCGGCCCCACAAGGAGGAGAGGCAGGATTGAGAGGTTCTTCCCCCTCGTGTGGATATGAAGTAATATATGCCGTATATTACACTGCAATACTTACACGTCTCCCACGCAGATTTAGTCACTATTACAGAATCCAGAGGGCGTGGTTTAGGAAAAAGGGGCGTGGCCTGGGCTTAAAATGTGCCGTGCTGCGCTAAGTGCGCTGCCACACCTGTCCCTCTTTTCACTTCTCAAAAGTTTGGAGCTTCAGGTTGAAAACGGCGCAGAACAAGCGGTTCAGTAATTCCTGTAATCCCGGAAATGCTGCCTAACGAAAGTCGAGGTATGATGAATCGCAAATATCAATCTGCTTAGCTCCTCCTTCTATATACTGGCGACCGCCGCGACCGCCACCCCTCATTTATCAAAAGCTGCTCCTTGTTGCCCCTAGAAAATAATCGCAGCGCAGCGTTTATCTCTCATATTGCTGGGCTAAAATGAAAGCTGCGCTGTGATTGGTCGCTGTGGACAACGCATCCCATATTCTTACGTGAGGTTTGCGCTTTATGAAGCACACAAAACTTGCACCAAAACAGACCTCATTGCTTGCAACAGGCCAATGTACAAGGGCAGCAGCCGGCGTCTCGCAGCACGTCCTATTTTCGTAGGAGTCTCGCAGACATCGCACAGCATGCGGACGGTGTGTCCCTGAGAACGTCACGCGCTGCTCGCTGTCAGCCATGTACCATTTTCCGGGGCGGTACAGACGAGACTCAGAGGGGTGCAAATACATAACATTAGGGTCTCCGATACACGTCTTTTTACTGAGAAGGCCATATGCCAACAAGAACTTGTGCTGTTCCTCTGTTACACCTCCTGGAAGTTCACACGTTGTCATTGTCCAATCAGTGCTAGCAGTGTCACGTCCTGCGGTCATGTCTACATTTTCAGGAGGATAACGTTTTCCTGGGTCGGGTCATCGTGAGCGCGGTGTTACCAATTATGTGTAGCTTTTACATTTTTCAATAAACAAAGGGGTTTTGTGGGGAAAATGAGTGTTTTTTTTAACTTTGGATGTACATTTTATTACATTTTTCTTTTTTTCACATATTTTTGTCCCTCAAGAAGACTTGAAGATGTGATCATCTGATCGCTGGCATACTACACTGCATTACTCATGTATAGGGCGCCACCTTTGTCACAAAAAAATACTGGCCATGGTTCAAAGGGGGCGTGGCTTGGGGCGTGGCTTATCACTGCATTTTTTTTCTCCTGTATTATTCCAGTAGCGAAAGCTTTTGTGTGAACGATGAACATAATCTGTAGATGTAGCCCATGTTATAGCAGGTACTGAGCGTGGCAGTGCAACATGCAGAAATCAAAATCTTATGAAGTCGTGGTTACTTTAGAGATACTGGAAAAACATATGTTCACCATTTTGCATAGTTCTCTGCGTTACCCAGGAAACACCACGGGGAGGTAACCATGCGACGTTTCCTTCATATAAAATGACATCAGGAAGTGAGAGAATTAGATTACGTACATAAAATTTGGACGCTAATTCTTTGGCGCATAGAATTGAATAATCGAGTTGGGACCCATTAACTTTTCCTAATTATGACATAATCAATGCCCGTGCCAAATTTTAAGTTTCTATGACATTGGGAAGTGAGAGAATTAGATTCCGTACGTTAAATTTCGATGCCAATTCTTTTGCGCTAGAATTGAATAATCGAGTTGGGACCCAATTACTTTTCCTATTTTGGTGATAATCTATGCTTGTGTCAAAATTCATGTTTCTACGACATCGGGAAGTTGGAGAACTTTTGGCGAGTCAGTCAGTGAGTCAGTGAGTCAGTGAGGGCTTTCGTCTTTATATATATAGATCACCGTCTGACGCTGTGTACACGTCCCGCCCAAGTCCCTCCCAACGAGTCCCACTCCCGCCATAGGCTGTCTGCTGCACACACTAGTCCAGCGTTCCCTAAGCGCATGCGCGAGACTTCCCACAGGGGCGCATCATCAGCATAGTCTGCTGCATCACGGGCCACCTGCAGACTATTACAGGCCTGTAATAGGACCGGAGAAAAAAAATACCGGCCAGGCGGGTGATTTACCGGTCGGGTGGCAACCCTACTCATGTAGTACTTGTGTAGTGCAGGATGCTATTGATAGCCCTCTTATTGGACCCCTCCCTGCGATCGCATTAAGGGGGGGCTGATCGGTGACAAGGGAAGCCTTTGTACCACTTGCATGTAAGGGGTTAATTGGCCCGGACTCCTGCGCCAGCCTCAGATTAGGCCATAGTCTTTGCATGGCAGCTTGGCCTTAGGCCTCTTAGTGACCAACGGAAAGACGTATGTCTGCCAACCAGCGGGTGGCGCTTTATCCCTTTCATGACAACAAATTTCTCTACTTTTAGGTGAATGAAAAAGAGTGTCCAAGCAGCCTGAGTTCTGCCTGATCGCTGTCCGTAACCCCACGCTTCCCCGACGCCGGATTATCTTATTCTGGTCGTCAGGTTCGCTTTATAATCTGCCAGAGCCGCAACCCTGACAGCAGCACACGGCTATGGCAGGCAGCAGCAGCACGTAGTTAACAGTATAATGGCGCCATCTGCTGCTCCTCTGGAAGCATTACATGCATGTTATGATAATCTATGTTGATGGGAGGTCGAGAGGGGCGTCTTCTCTCCCATTTGATGGTATTCTGCCTTCACACCACTAGTCACAGATACGCATCCCACCCCTGCAGTGCAGCAGGACCAGATGCCCAGGATGACAGAAGGATAACCCCTGACTTATCGTCATGTCCTTCCCGCTGCCACGTCTGTCCAGGAAACACCTGGAACTGTGAAACAAAAAGTCATGAGTGTTCTGCTGCTTAGTGGATCACTCGCAGACCGCGGCGGCCAGAAGGGCGAAGAAACATCTGCACAAGCAAATGTACGGAAATGGCAAAGGAGAACGAAGCTGCACTTAAAGGGCACAAAGGGGGTAGGACTGCCACCTCTGTCATCAAAAACTACCACCCAAAGTAAAAAGGGGGTGTGTTAGGGGCGGGGATTATCCATATAATATATATATATACTAGCTTACCCGTCGCGCGTTGCTGCGAAGACAGACATACATACATTCGTTTTTATATATCTAGATAACAACCAATCACAGCGCAGCTTTTTTAGGTTACCTCAGTGGTATAATATATAACAACCAATCACAGCGCAGCTTTCATGTTACCTCAGCTTTATAATATATAACACCCAATCACAGCGCAGCTTATATGTTACCTCAGCAGTATAAAATATAACAACCAATCACAGTGCAGCTTTTATGTTACGTCAGCAGTAAGAGAAATAACAACCAATCACAGCGCAACTTTTATTCTGCCTCAGCAATATAAAAAATAGCAACGAATCACAGCGCAGCATTCATTTTACCTCAGTATAATATATAACAACCAATCACAGCACAGCTTTTAGTTTACCTCAGCATTCTCAATATCCAGGAATTGTCTTGTGATACGTACGACGGATGCATCATTTTGTAGTTGAACACGCCTCCCGCTGCTCGTAATGCCTTTTGCTTTTGTGCTTGAGATGGAAATCAAACGATCTTTGTCTGGGGGGGCATAACTGTCGACGACGCACACGCGCGCGCCACCTATCGTAGGATAGATGTACTATGCCAATAATCTTCCCAGGAGTGTACTCAACAACTTCCCATTAACTTTTCCTATTTATGACCTAATCAATGCTCGTGCCAAATTTCAAGTTTCTATGACATTGGGAAGCGAGAGAATTAGATTCCATACGTAAAATTTGGACGCTAATTCTTTTGCGCTTAGAATTGAATAATCGAGTTGGGACCCATTAGCTTTTCCTATTTGTGACATAATCAATGCTCGTGCCAAATTTCACGTTTCTATGACACCGGAAAGTTTCTATGTGAGAAAATTACATTCCGTACGCAAAATTTGGACGCTAACTCTTTTGCGCATAGAATTGAATAATCGAGTTGGGACCCATTCGCTTTTCCTATTTATGACAATCAATGCTCGTGCCAAATTTCACGTTTCTATGACACCGGAAAGTGAGAAAATTCGATTCCGTACGTAAAATTTGGACGCTAATTCTTTTGCGCATAGAATTAAATAATCGAGTTGGGACCCATTAGCTTTTCCTATTCATGACATAATCAATGCCCGTGCCAAATTTCACGTTTGTATGACACCGGAAAGTGAGAAAATTACATTTCGTACGTAAAATTTGGACGCTTATTCTTTTGCGCATAGAATTAAATAATGGAGTTGGGACCCATTAGCTTTTCCTATTTATGACATAATCAATGCTCGTGCCAAATTTTAAGTTTCTATGACATTGGGAAGCGAGAAAATTAGATTCCGTACGTAAAATTTGGACGCTAATTCTTTGGCACATAGAATTGAATAATGGAGTTGGGACCCATTATCTTTTCCTATTTATGACATAATCAATGCTCGTGCCAAATTTCACGTTTCTATTACATTGGGAAGCGAGAGAATTCGATTCCGTACGTAAAATTTGGACGCTAATTCTTTGGCGCATAGAATTGAATAATCGAGTTGGGACCGATTAGCGTTTCCTATTTATGACATATTCAATGCCTGTGCCAAATATCACGTTTCTATGACATTGGGAAGCGAGAAAATTAGTTTCCGTACGTAAAATTTGGACGCTAATTCTTTGGCGCTTACAATTGAATAATCGAGTTGGGACCCATTAGCTTTTCTTATTTGTGACATATTCAATGCCCGTGCCAAATTTCACGTTTCTATGTGAGAAAATTACATTCCGTGCGCAAAATTTGGACGCTAACTCTTTTGCGCATAGAATTAAATAATCGAGTTGGGACCCATTAGCTTTTCCTATTTATGACATAATCAATGCTCGTGCCAAATTTCACGTTTCTATGACACCGGAAAGAGAAAATTCGATTCCGTACGTAAAATTTGGACGCTAATTCTTTTGCGCATAGAATTAAATAATCGAGTTGGGACCCATTAACTTTTCCTATTCATGACATAATCAATGCTCATGCCAAATTTCACGTTTGTATGACAGCGGAAAGTGAGAAAATTACATTTCGTACGTAAAATTTGGACGCTTATTCTTTTGCGCATAGAATTAAATAATGGAGTTGGGACCCATTAGCTTTTCCTATTTATGACATAATCAATGCTCGTGCCAAATTTTAAGTTTCTATGACATTGGGAAGCGAGAAAATTAGATTCCGTACGTAAAATTTGGACGCTAATTCTTTGGCTCATAGAATTGAATAATGGAGTTGGGACCCATTATCTTTTCCTATTTATGACATAATCAATGCTCGTGCCAAATTTTAAGTTTCTATGACATTGGGAAGCGAGAGAATTAGATTCCGTACGTAAAATTTGGACGCTAATTCTTTGGCGCATAGAATTGAATAATGGAGTTGGGACCCATTATCTTTTCCTATTTATGACATAATCAATGCTCCTGCCAAATTTCACGTTTCTAATACATTGGGAAGCGAGAGAATTCGATTCCGTACGTAAAATTTGGACGCTAATTCTTTGGCGCATAGAATTGAATAATCGAGTTGGGACCGATTAGCGTTTCCTATTTATGACATATTCAATGCCTGTGCCAAATTTCACGTTTCTATGACATTGGGAAGCGAGAAAATTAGATTCCGTACATAAAATTTGGACGCTAATTCTTTGGCGCTTAGAATTGAATAATCGAGTTGGGACCCATTAGCGTTTCCTATTTATGACATAATCAATACTCGTGCCAAATTTCATGTTTCTACGACATTGGGAAGTGAGAGAATTAGTGGCAGTGATGGAAATCGAACGATCTACGTTGGGGGGGGGCGTAACTTTCGACGACGCTCGCTCGCGCGCCATTTATCGTAGGATAGTTGTACTATGCCAGTAATCTTCCCAGGAGTGTACTCAACAACTTCCCAAAGTTTCATGGCGATCAGATGAATGGTGTAGTAATGCATAAAGGACAAACAGACACGCAGACACACACAGACATACATTCAATTTTATATATATAGACAAAAGCTCTGACTGACTGACTGACTCGCCACTGATTCTCCAACTTCCCGTTGTCGTAGAAACATGAAATTTAGCACAAGCATAGGTTATGTCCAAAATAGGAAAAGAAATTGGGTCCCAACTCCATTATTCAACTCTAAGCGCAAAAGAATTAGCGTCCAAATTTTACGTACGGAATCTAAATCTCTCACTGCCCGATGCAACAAATAAGTACACAAATTTTTATCGCACAAATGTGAAATTTGCCATGACCGTTCTTTGCGTACTAAATATTGGAAATGTAAAGGGTTGCAACTTGATTATTCAATCCTATGCATAAAAGTAAGTGACCCCCTATGTAATGTAACTAATAACACAGCTGTACCGCCCATCATCCACAGTACAGGGGGAAAGTAAGTGACCCCCTATGTAATGTAACTAATAACACACAGCTGTACCACCCATCATCCACAGTACAGGAGGAAAGTAAGTGACCCCCTATGTAATGTAACTAATAACACACAGCTGTACCGCCCATCATCCACAGTACAGGAGGAAAGTAAGTGACCCCCTATGTAATGTAACTAATAACACACAGCTGTACCGCCCATCATCCACAGTGCAGGAGGAAAGTAAGTGACCCCCTATGTAATGTAACTAATAACACACAGCTCTACCGCCCATCATCCACAGTGCAGGAGGAAAGTAAGTGACCCCCTATGTAATGTAACTAATAACACACAGCTGTACCGCCCATCATCCAGAGTACAGGAGGAAAGTAAGTGACCCCCTATGTAATATAACTAATAACACACAGCTGTACTGCCCATCATCCACAGTGCAGGAGGAAAGTAAGTGACCCCCTATGTAATGTAACTAATAACACACAGCTGTACCGCCCATCATCTACAGTACAGGAGGAAAGTAAGTGACCCCCTATGTAATGTAACTAGTAACACAGCTGTACTGCCCATCATCCACAGTACAGGAGGAAAGTAAGTGACCCCCTATGTAATGTAACTAATAACACACAGCTGTACCGCCCATCATCCACAGTGCAGGAGGAAAGTAAGTGACCCCCTATGTAATGTAACTAATAACACACAGCTCTACCGCCCATCATCCACAGTGCAGGAGGAAAGTAAGTGACCCCCTATGTAATGTAACTAATAACACACAGCTGTACCGCCCATCATCCAGAGTACAGGAGGAAAGTAAGTGACCCCCTATGTAATGTAACTAATAACACACAGCTGTACTGCCCATCATCCACAGTGCAGGAGGAAAGTAAGTGACCCCCTATGTAATGTAACTAATAACACACAGCTGTACCGCCCATCATCTACAGTACAGGAGGAAAGTAAGTGACCCCCTATGTAATGTAACTAGTAACACAGCTGTACTGCCCATCATCCACAGTACAGGAGGAAAGTAAGTGACCCCCTATGTAATGTAACTAATAACACACAGCTGTACCGCCCATCATCCACAGTACAGGGGGAAAGTAAGTGACCCCCTATGTAATGTAACTAATAACACACAGCTGTACCGCCCATCATCTACAGTACAGGAGGAAAGTAAGTGACCCCCTATGTAATGTAACTAGTAACACAGCTATACTGCCCATCATCCACAGTACAGGAGGAAAGTAAGTGACCCCCTATGTAATGTAACTAATAACACACAGCTGTACCACCCATCATCTACAGTGCAGGAGGAAAGTAAGTGACCCCCTATGTAATGTAACTAATAACACACAGCTGTACCGCCCATCATCCACAGTGCAGGAGGAAAGTAAGTGACCCCCTATGTAATGTAACTAATAACACACAGCTGTACCACCCATCATCCACAGTACAGGAGGAAAGTAAGTGACCCCCTATGTAATGTAACTAATAACACACAGCTGTACGGCCCATCATCCACAGTGCAGGAGGAAAGTAAGTGACCCCCTATGTAATGTAACTAATAACACACAGCTGTACCGCCCATCATCCACAGTGCAGGAGGAAAGTAAGTGACCCCCTATGTAATGTAACTAATAACACACAGCTGTACCACCCATCATCCACAGTACAGGAGGAAAGTAAGTGACCCCCTATGTAATGTAACTAATAACACATAGCTGTACCGCCTATCAACCACAGTACAGGAGGAAAGTAAGTGACCCCCTATGTAATGTAACTAATAACACAGCTGTACCGCCCATCATCCACAGTACAGGAGGAAAGTAAGTGACCCCCCTATGTAATGTAACTAATAAAACAGCTGTACCACCCATCATCCACAGTACAGGGGGAAAGTAAGTGACCCCCTATGTAATGTAACTGATAACACACAGCTGTACCGCCCATCATCCACAGTACAGGAGGAAAGTAAGTGACCCCCTATGTAATGTAACTAATAACACACAGCTGTACCGCCCATCATCCACAGTGCAGGAGGAAAGTAAGTGACCCCCTATGTAATGTAACTGATAACACACAGCTGTACCACCCATCAACCACAGTACAGGAGGAAAGTAAGTGACCCCCTATGTAATGTAACTAATAACACACAGCTGTACCACCCATCATCCACAGTGCAGGAGGAAAGTAAGTGACCCCCTATGTAATGTAACTAATAACACACAGCTGTACCGCCCATCATCCACAGTACAGGAGGAAAGTAAGTGACCCCCTATGTAATGTAACTAATAACACACAGCTGTACCACCCATCATCCACAGTACAGGAGGAAAGTAAGTGACCCCCTATGTAATGTAACTAATAACACACAGCTGTACCGCCCATCATCCACAGTGCAGGAGGAAAGTAAGTGACCCCCTATGTAATGTAACTAATAACACACAGCTGTACCGCCCATCATCCACAGTGCAGGAGGAAAGTAAGTGACCCCCTATGTAATGTAACTAATAACACACAGATGTACCACCCATCATCCACAGTACAGGAGGAAAGTAAGTGACCCCCTATGTAATGTAACTAATAACACACAGCTGTACCGCCCATCATCCACAGTACAGGAGGAAAGTAAGTGACCCCCTATGTAATGTATATAATAACACACAGCTGTACCACCCATCATCCACAGTACAGGAGGAAAGTAAGTGACCCCCTATGTAATGTAACTAATAACACACAGCTGTACCACCCATCATCCACAGTACAGGAGGAAAGTAAGTGACCCCCTATGTAATGTAACTAATAACACACAGCTGTACCGCCTATCAACCACCGTACAGGAGGAAAGTAAGTGACCCCCTATGTAATGTAACTAATAACACAGCTGTACCGCCCATCATCCACAGTACAGGAGGAAAGTAAGTGACCCCCCTATGTAATGTAACTAATAAAACAGCTGTACCACCCATCATCCACAGTACAGGGGGAAAGTAAGTGACCCCCTATGTAATGTAACTGATAACACACAGCTGTACCGCCCATCATGCACAGTACAGGAGGAAAGTAAGTGACCCCCTATGTAATGTAACTAATAAAACAGCTGTACCACCCATCATCCACAGTGCAGGAGGAAAGTAAGTGACCCCCTATGTAATGTAACTAATAACACACAGCTGTACGGCCCATCATCCACAGTGCAGGAGGAAAGTAAGTGACCCCCTATGTAATGTAACTAATAACACACAGCTGTACCACCCATCATCCACAGTGCAGGAGGAAAGTAAGTGACCCCCTATGTAATGTAACTAATAACACACAGCTGTACCGCCCATCATCCACAGTACAGGAGGAAAGTAAGTGACCCCCTATGTAATGTAACTAATAACACACAGCTGTACCACCCATCATCCACAGTACAGGAGGAAAGTAAGTGACCCCCTATGTAATGTAACTAATAACACATAGCTGTACCGCCTATCAACCACAGTACAGGAGGAAAGTAAGTGACCCCCTATGTAATGTAACTAATAACACACAGCTGTACCGCCCATCATCCACAGTACAGGAGGAAAGTAAGTGACCCCCTATGTAATGTAACTAATAAAACAGCTGTACCGCCCATCATCCACAGTACAGGAGGAAAGTAAGTGACCCCCCTATGTAATGTAACTAATAAAACAGCTGTACCACCCATCATCCACAGTACAGGGGGAAAGTAAGTGACCCCCTATGTAATGTAACTGATAACACACAGCTGTACCGCCCATCATCCACAGTACAGGAGGAAAGTAAGTGACCCCCTATGTAATGTAACTAATAACACACAGCTGTACCGCCCATCATCCACAGTGCAGGAGGAAAGTAAGTGACCCCCTATGTAATGTAACTGATAACACACAGCTGTACCACCCATCAACCACAGTACAGGAGGAAAGTAAGTGACCCCCTATGTAATGTAACTAATAACACACAGCTGTACCACCCATCATCCACAGTGCAGGAGGAAAGTAAGTGACCCCCTATGTAATGTAACTAATAACACACAGCTGTACCGCCCATCATCCACAGTACAGGAGGCAAGTAAGTGACCCCCTATGTAATGTAACTAATAACACACAGCTGTACCACCCATCATCCACAGTACAGGAGGAAAGTAAGTGACCCCCTATGTAATGTAACTAATAACACACAGCTGTACCGCCTATCAACCACCGTACAGGAGGAAAGTAAGTGACCCCCTATGTAATGTAACTAATAACACAGCTGTACCGCCCATCATCCACAGTACAGGAGGAAAGTAAGTGACCCCCCTATGTAATGTAACTAATAAAACAGCTGTACCACCCATCATCCACAGTACAGGGGGAAAGTAAGTGACCCCCTATGTAATGTAACTGATAACACACAGCTGTACCGCCCATCATGCACAGTACAGGAGGAAAGTAAGTGACCCCCTATGTAATGTAACTAATAAAACAGCTGTACCACCCATCATCCACAGTGCAGGAGGAAAGTAAGTGACCCCCTATGTAATGTAACTAATAACACACAGCTGTACGGCCCATCATCCACAGTGCAGGAGGAAAGTAAGTGACCCCCTATGTAATGTAACTAATAACACACAGCTGTACCACCCATCATCCACAGTGCAGGAGGAAAGTAAGTGACCCCCTATGTAATGTAACTAATAACACACAGCTGTACCGCCCATCATCCACAGTACAGGAGGAAAGTAAGTGACCCCCTATGTAATGTAACTAATAACACACAGCTGTACCACCCATCATCCACAGTACAGGAGGAAAGTAAGTGACCCCCTATGTAATGTAACTAATAACACATAGCTGTACCGCCTATCAACCACAGTACAGGAGGAAAGTAAGTGACCCCCTATGTAATGTAACTAATAACACACAGCTGTACCGCCCATCATCCACAGTACAGGAGGAAAGTAAGTGACCCCCTATGTAATGTAACTAATAAAACAGCTGTACCGCCCATCATCCACAGTACAGGAGGAAAGTAAGTGACCCCCCTATGTAATGTAACTAATAAAACAGCTGTACCACCCATCATCCACAGTACAGGAGGAAAGTAAGTGACCCCCTATGTAATGTAACTAATAACACACAGCTGTACCACCCATCATCCACAGTACAGGAGGAAAGTAAGTGACCCCCCTATGTAATGTAACTAATAAAACAGCTGTACCACCCATCATCCACAGTACAGGAGGAAAGTAAGTGACCCCCTATGTAATGTAACTAATAACACAGCTGTACCGCCCATCATCCACAGTACAGGAGGAAAGTAAGTGACCCCCTATGTAATGTAACCAATAACATATCTGCACCGCCCATCATCCACAGTACAGGAGGAAAGTAAGTGACCCCCTATGTAATGTAACTAATAACATATCTGTACCGCCCATCATCCACAGTACAGGAGGAAAGTAAGTGACCCCCTATGTAATGTAACTAATAACACACAGCTGTACCGCCCATCATCCACAGTACAGGAGGAAAGTAAGTGACCCCCTATGTAATGTAATAACACACAGCTGTACCACCCATCATCCACCGTACAGGAGGAAAGTAAGTGACCCCCTATGTAATGTAACTAATAACACACAGCTGTACCACCCATCATCCACAGTACAGGAGGAAAGTAAGTGACCCCCTATGTAATGTAACTAATAACATTTCTGTACCGCCCATCATCCACAGTACAGGAGGAAAGTAAGTGACCCCCTATGTAATGTAACTAATAACATTTCTGTACCACCCATCATCCACAGTACAGGGGGAAAGTAAGTGACCCCCTATGTAATGTAACTAATAACACACAGCTGTACCGCCCATCATTCACAGTACAGGAGGAAAGTAAGTGACCCCCTATGTAATGTAACTAATAACATTTCTGTACCGCCCATCATCCACAGTACAGGAGGAAAGTAAGTGACCCCCTATGTAATGTAACTAATAACACACAGCTGTACCACCCATCATCCACAGTACAGGGGGAAAGTAAGTGACCCCCTATGTAATGTAACTAATAACACACAGCTGTACCGCCCATCATCCACAGTACAGGGGGAAAGTAAGTGACCCCCTATGTAATGTAACTAATAACACAGCTGTACTGCCCATCATCCACAGTGCAGGAGGAAAGTAAGTGACCCCCTATGTAATGTAACTAATAACACACAGCTGTACCGCCCATCATCCACAGTACAGGAGGAAAGTAAGTGACCCCCTATGTAATGTAACTAATAACACACAGCTGTACGGCCCATCCCCCACAGTACAGGAGGAAAGTAAGTGACCCCCTATGTAATGTAACTAATAACACAGCTGTAACACCCATCATCCACAGTACAGGAGGAAAGTAAGTGACCCCCTATGTAATGTAACTAATAACACACAGCTGTACCGCCCATCATCCACAGTACAGGAGGAAAGTAAGTGACCCCCTATGTAATGTAACTAATAACACACAGCTGTACCGCCCATCATCCACAGTGCAGGAGGAAAGTAAGTGACCCCCTATGTAATGTAACTAATAACACACAGCTGTACCGCCCATCATCCACAGGACAGGAGGAAAGTAAGTGACCCCCTATGTAATGTAACTAATAACACACAGCTGTACCACCCATCATCCACAGTACAGGAGGAAAGTAAGTGACCCCCTATGTAATGTAACTAATAACACACAGCTGTACAGCCCATCATCCAGAGTACAGGAGGAAAGTAAGTGACCCCCTATGTAATGTAACTAATAACACACAGCTGTACCGCCCATCATCCACAGTACAGGAGGAAAGTAAGTGATCCCCTATGTAATGTAACTAATAACACACAGCAGTACCGCCCATCATCCACAGTACAGGAGGAAAGTAAGTGACCCCCTATGTAATGTAACTAATAACACACAGCTGTACCGCCCATCATCCAGAGTACAGGAGGAAAGTAAGTGACCCCCTATGTAATGTAACTAATAACACACAGCTGTACCGCCCATCATCCACAGTACAGGAGGAAAGTAAGTGACCCCCTATGTAATGTAACTAATAACACAGCTGTACCGCCCATCATCCACAGTACAGGAGGAAAGTAAGTGACCCCCTATGTAATGTAACTAATAACACACAGCTGTACCGCCCATCATCTACAGTACAGGAGGAAAGTAAGTGACCCCCTATGTAATGTAACTAGTAACACAGCTGTACTGCCCATCATCCACAGTGCAGGAGGAAAGTAAGTGACCCCCTATGTAATGTAACTAATAACACACAGCTGTACCGCCCATCATCCACAGTGCAGGAGGAAAGTAAGTGACCCCCTATGTAATGTAACTAATAACACACAGCTGTACCGCCCATCATCCACAGTGCAGGAGGAAAGTAAGTGACCCCCTATGTAATGTAACTAATAACACACAGCTGTACCGCCCATCATCTACAGTACAGGAGGAAAGTAAGTGACCCCCTATGTAATGTAACTAGTAACACAGCTGTACTGCCCATCATCCACAGTACAGGAGGAAAGTAAGTGACCCCCTATGTAATGTAACTAATAACACACAGCTGTACCGCCCATCATCCACAGTACAGGGGGAAAGTAAGTGACCCCCTATGTAATGTAACTAATAACACACAGCTGTACCGCCCATCATCTACAGTACAGGAGGAAAGTAAGTGACCCCCTATGTAATGTAACTAGTAACACAGCTATACTGCCCATCATCCACAGTACAGGAGGAAAGTAAGTGACCCCCTATGTAATGTAACTAATAACACACAGCTGTACCACCCATCATCTACAGTGCAGGAGGAAAGTAAGTGACCCCCTATGTAATGTAACTAATAACACACAGCTGTACCGCCCATCATCCACAGTGCAGGAGGAAAGTAAGTGACCCCCTATGTAATGTAACTAATAACACACAGCTGTACCACCCATCATCCACAGTACAGGAGGAAAGTAAGTGACCCCCTATGTAATGTAACTAATAACACACAGCTGTACCGCCCATCATCCACAGTGCAGGAGGAAAGTAAGTGACCCCCTATGTAATGTAACTAATAACACACAGCTGTACCGCCCATCATCCACAGTGCAGGAGGAAAGTAAGTGACCCCCTATGTAATGTAACTAATAACACACAGCTGTACCACCCATCATCCACAGTACAGGAGGAAAGTAAGTGACCCCCTATGTAATGTAACTAATAACACATAGCTGTACCGCCTATCAACCACAGTACAGGAGGAAAGTAAGTGACCAATATGTAATGTAACTAATAACACAGCTGTACCGCCCATCATCCACAGTACAGGAGGAAAGTAAGTGACCCCCCTATGTAATGTAACTAATAACACAGCTGTACCACCCATCATCCACAGTACAGGGGGAAAGTAAGTGACCCCCAATGTAATGTAACTGATAACACACAGCTGTACCGCCCATCATCCACAGTACAGGAGGAAAGTAAGTGACCCCCTATGTAATGTAACTAATAACACACAGCTGTACCGCCCATCATCCACAGTGCAGGAGGAAAGTAAGTGACCCCCTATGTAATGTAACTGATAACACACAGCTGTACCACCCATCATCCACAGTACAAGGGGAAAGTAAGTGACCCCCTATGTAATGTAACTAATAACACACAGCTGTACCGCCTATCAACCACAGTACAGGAGGAAAGTAAGTGACCCCCTATGTAATGTAACTAATAAAACAGCTGTACCACCCATCATCCACAGTGCAGGAGGAAAGTAAGTGACCCCCTATGTAATGTAACTAATAACACACAGCTGTACGGCCCATCATCCACAGTGCAGGAGGAAAGTAAGTGACCCCCTATGTAATGTAACTAATAACACACAGCTGTACCACCCATCATCCACAGTGCAGGAGGAAAGTAAGTGACCCCCTATGTAATGTAACTAATAACACACAGCTGTACCGCCCATCATCCACAGTACAGGAGGAAAGTAAGTGACCCCCTATGTAATGTAACTAATAACACACAGCTGTACCACCCATCATCCACAGTACAGGAGGAAAGTAAGTGACCCCCTATGTAATGTAACTAATAACACACAGCTGTACCGCCCATCATCCACAGTGCAGGAGGAAAGTAAGTGACCCCCTATGTAATGTAACTAATAACACACAGCTGTACCGCCCATCATCCACAGTGCAGGAGGAAAGTAAGTGACCCCCTATGTAATGTAACTAATAACACACAGATGTACCACCCATCATCCACAGTACAGGAGGAAAGTAAGTGACCCCCTATGTAATGTAACTAATAACACATAGCTGTACCGCCTATCAACCACAGTACAGGAGGAAAGTAAGTGACCCCCTATGTAATGTAACTAATAACACAGCTGTACCGCCCATCATCCACAGTACAGGAGGAAAGTAAGTGACCCCCCTATGTAATGTAACTAATAAAACAGCTGTACCACCCATCATCCACAGTACAGGAGGAAAGTAAGTGACCCCCTATGTAATGTAACTAATAACACACAGCTGTACCACCCATCATCCACAGTACAGGAGGAAAGTAAGTGACCCCCTATGTAATGTAACTAATAACACACAGCTGTACCGCCCATCATCCACAGTACAGGAGGAAAGTAAGTGACCCCCTATGTAATGTAACTGATAACACACAGCTGTACCGCCCATCATCCACAGTACAGGAGGAAAGTAAGTGACCCCCTATGTAATGTAACTGATAACACACAGCTGTACCGCCCATCATCCACAGTACAGGAGGAAAGTAAGTGACCCCCTATGTAATGTAACTGATAACACACAGCTGTACCGCCCATCATCCACAGTACAGGAGGAAAGTAAGTGACCCCCTATGTAATGTAACTAATAACACACAGCTGTACCGCCCATCATCCACAGTGCAGGAGGAAAGTAAGTGACCCCCTATGTAATGTAACTGATAACACACAGCTGTACCACCCATCATCCACAGTACAAGGGGAAAGTAAGTGACCCCCTATGTAATGTAACTAATAACACACAGCTGTACTGCCCATCATCCACAGTACAGGAGGAAAGTAAGTGACCCCCTATGTAATGTAACTAATAACACACAGCTGTACCGCCCATCATCCACAGTGCAGGAGGATAGTAAGTGACCCCCTATGTAATGTAACTAATAACACATAGCTGTACCGCCCATCATCTACAGTACAGGAGGAAAGTAAGTGACCCCCTATGTAATGTAACTAGTAACACAGCTATACTGCCCATCATCCACAGTACAGGAGGAAAGTAAGTGACCCCCTATGTAATGTAACTAATAACACACAGCTGTACCACCCATCATCTACAGTGCAGGAGGAAAGTAAGTGACCCCCTATGTAATGTAACTAATAACACACAGCTGTACCGCCCATCATCCACAGTGCAGGAGGAAAGTAAGTGACCCCCTATGTAATGTAACTAATAACACACAGCTGTACCACCCATCATCCACAGTACAGGAGGAAAGTAAGTGACCCCCTATGTAATGTAACTAATAACACACAGCTGTACCGCCCATCATCCACAGTGCAGGAGGAAAGTAAGTGACCCCCTATGTAATGTAACTAATAACACACAGCTGTACCGCCCATCATCCACAGTGCAGGAGGAAAGTAAGTGACCCCCTATGTAATGTAACTAATAACACACAGCTGTACCACCCATCATCCACAGTACAGGAGGAAAGTAAGTGACCCCCTATGTAATGTAACTAATAACACATAGCTGTACCGCCTATCAACCACAGTACAGGAGGAAAGTAAGTGACCCCCTATGTAATGTAACTAATAACACAGCTGTACCGCCCATCATCCACAGTACAGGAGGAAAGTAAGTGACCCCCCTATGTAATGTAACTAATAAAACAGCTGTACGGCCCATCATCCACAGTACAGGGGGAAAGTAAGTGACCCCCTATGTAATGTATATAATAACACACAGCTGTACCACCCATCATCCACAGTACAGGGGGAAAGTAAGTGACCCCCTATGTAATGTAACTGATAACACACAGCTGTACCGCCCATCAT